>NW_008678729.1:38267-50032 GCF_000695815.1 Acanthisitta chloris
AGTGGGAAAAGAATAAGGAAAAATGAAAAATGGCTGAACAAATAAACAGAATAGAATCCGAAATAAAACTATCACAAATTAAAATAAAGCTGAAGGTAACAGGTTAGTCTTGGAAGAAAGAGGAAGGTGAAATCCATAACCCCCCCTAATGACCCCCCAAGGGAAAATGAGTTCCCATACACCTTGCTCAGAACAAAATCGTCTCCTCGAAACCAACTGCAGCCAAGTATGCTGTAGCTGTACAGCATCCTGGTATGTTTTACTCCCTAAAACATCCTGTGTTTAATGTAAAAGCCAGAAGGTTCACTTTGCAAATGTCATTGTCATATTGGGTTAACTACATTCAAGTACTTGGGCTGAAGCTGTTGCTGCCTCCCAGTCACAGGTGCAGATTTTGACTAGTAACTGTAAGAAGGATGTTCAGTTTTCATGTCGTGCCACTGCACAGACACACAGAGCCGTAAGGCAGAGAGCCCAGCTGGGTTAACACTCCAGAACAATCCCGATGTTTGGAGACTGCAGTATTTTCAGTGCTGCCACATCCAGCTTTATTATTGTACCAAACAGTGCTTTGCATGTAACTCATGCTTTGGAGATGACTGATGCTGCAGTTCTCCTCCTCAACAAGGGACAACATTTGTTCTAAAACACTGTCATTTATACCAAAGTAATCTTAAAAACGAGTCAGAACAGGCTGTCACTCAGTATGCAAATAACTGAATGCTGAAACGTGAGTTTTATATGAAATTTAAGCACTTAGCCACAATCACTGATTTCTGTCAAGCTAAGCCATAAAATAAGACAAACCCAAAGCACTTCTGAGCCCCCTGTGTGGTGTGTACCCTTTCCTGTCTGCACACAGTTAGCCCCAAGTACATGGCAAGATGTTTCTTTTAAGTGACATTCAGCAATTAAGTCACAGCCTTCTGCACACAGGAAGCTTAAAATGCCTTGAATAACTCTAAAATTTCAATTGCTGAAAAGGGTGAAAAGGTAAAAACCCTACCAGGTTTGACATTAAAGGAAAGGCTGAAAAACATGGTATCAGTTTGTTCCAGATAAGCACACAAATGCAAAAAAAGTGAAGTTTTAGTGGTATCTTTTACAGGTGTTCCCTAGGTATCTGGGAGTCCTTGGGCACAAACAGGAAATACTGTTAAACATCAGGTTTTGGGGTTTTTTAAGCTATATTTTTCTTAAACTAAGTCACTGAATGAGTGACTGAACAGCAGAAGATGTTCCCCAGAGACATTGTAGAGTCTCCACCCTTGGAGATTTTCAGAACTTGAGTGAATAAGAAAGATGTGGAGAAACCTGCTGCAGCTGAGCAGAGGGGTTGGGATAGATAATCTCCAGATGTCCTTTCCAAACTCAGCTATTTGTGATTCTGCACATGTCCCAGTCCAGCCTGCACCTGAAAGACCTCTCCTCCAAATCAGAGAGTTTGCCTTCTGCCTTTCAGCAGCAGTACCTGATGTTCCTCTGCTCTACAGACCTACCAAATCAGGTCTATCAGGTGAAACATTCAGACAAGCATCCTGCAAAGAAAAAATGTGCCATCCTCTGCTCCTTCAGCTTAAGGGTGTTCATTTATTAGTGAGAGACAGAGCACAGCTTTACCTTTGCTCACACCAACACTGAGACAGCTTATACGCCAGAGGTGTCCACAAGCTACAAGAATCAGACAGAGACCAACAATTCATTTTGTACACGACAGACACTAGAGATGAACAGCTCCATTTCTCACCACAGCCAATTCAGATTGCAGGTGTAGGGACTGAAGGAGACCCTGAAGAACCATGAACTGCCTGTCTGTTCCTCCTTGTCTGCACTCAATAACAAAAATGCCATCAGACTGACCCAAAACCTGCAGTGTTACAAACTGACCTGCAATTCCACTTCTCTCCTCCCACTTTTATGATATAATAGAACCCACTTCCCACTCAGCAGCATGGTAATTAGATAATCAAAAAGCAAACAAATTTCTCATGACAGTCCCCAGGAGGAAACTAATATACATGAACAAAACATTTTAGTTTACTTAGGGCCATTCTGCTAAAAACAAGCTCAGAGGGATATAATTAGTACCCTGCAAGCCAGCATATGAAAAGGCCTAATTTAACTGAGATCAGACCTAAAGAATAGCTATAGAAATTAAAAGTGAAGCCACAAATCCACACAGGACTGCCACAGCTACAAGGCTTTATGATCAGGAATTCTAAAGTCACAATTTGCATGTATTGCATCCTGATTTCTGCTTATCCGAGAAGGGCAGATGTTATTTTGGATCACCCTGCAATGGCTGAGGTTAATCAAGTCCATGGAGGTCACTCTGTGGGTCTCTAGCAGTTCTCTGTACCATGGAGGAAGCAGCAGTCAATGCTGAGTGGGTTAATTCTTACTCTCCAACAAGAGTCTGCTGAATTGGTGCCTCCCTCTTCAATAACTTATATTCTTCTGCACATTAAATCCCTGCAATTGTTTTGAAATGTTTATGGCTGGGGAAGAAGTTCTTATATCACTGATATCTCAGCTGAGTTTGTGGGGAAAGAAAAGCATTACAGCAGTCTTAATGGCAATGCTATGTTGGTAACAGAACTACTAATAGAGAAAGTAAAAAATAGCAATGTTTACTCTGTTGTGACCAATGGCATATGCTGGAAAACAGCTTCTTTTAAGCCAAACTACCCTACCAAGGGAATCCCCAGAAAGATTCAAGAGTCAGGAAAGAGCTGCTAGAGGTGACATGGTCTGGCTGATGTGGAATCCAGCAAGAAATCTGTGTGAAGTAAGGCTCAAGCCTTTTTTTAGATTTTGATCATTTGCATTATACTGCAGGCATGAAAAAAAAAATCCAGACAGCAAGCTGCTTCAGCACATTTTGACTTTTCAAATACAAAGCAAAGAAAACATTTCAAAAACACAACTCATAAAGCTTTTGCTGCTCACTGTTGAGATTTGCTGTCACCAGGACAGCGTTTTTTGGATGAAAAATGTTTTTTTGCTAAAGGTCACAGAATTGTCTCTCTCAAACAAATTAAGAAATAAACGGCTGCTGACACTTCCAGATGATGATTCATCTGTCCAAGAGCTCCAATAATGCAATGCCACACAGCTGCCCCTCAGGTTTGCTGCAGACCACAGCAGCCACCAACTAACCCAGAAATCTGTCTTCACTCTCCTGTCACTTTGTTAGCCATCTGCTCAACCCTCTTCATAGACACACCAAAAATTCCTTACTCTCAGCCTTAAAACCAGATGCAAACCATATGAAAGTAACATCTGGCTGGAAAAACACTGCTGTGTGCAGCAGGCAGGTTTCCACACTTCCTATTTCTATTATTACCAGAGTCGTCTTTACTTCATGTGAAGCAAAGATTCACCACGTGGGAGATAAAGGGATGAAAGAGGAGATAAAGGGATGAAAGAGGCTGATGGATTGGCACCAACATCACCACCCCCAGAAAGCAGTCCTACAGGAGAACAAGAGAGCAATGCTAACAGCACCTCAAGGGCAGCTTGGCAAAACCCAGAGCATTTAACCCCACACAGGTCGGTACACAAGAAATGCTGGTGAGGGAGATAGAGTCTCCTTGCCAGGCAAGGCCAAGTTGTTGAAGGTTAGTCTTTTAAGAGTTATTAAAGTGTAGAGGTCTGTTTGGACAACCCTGGAGCGAAAGGCCACGGTGAGGTACAGCAGAGATATCAGATACTTTATCTTGGCAGGGTAACCTCTTGGTAAAATACTAATAAGAGATTTTTATTGAGTGATTATCCTTTCCATCTTCTGCTTTTCACTGGAGTTTATGGTGGCTATTTACTGATCTCTTTGGGGAAGAAGCTGACATTTACTGTTCATACTATGCCCGTCTGATCTCAGATGTGGCCTCTACTATCACTACATCCAACAGCAATTCCATAATTTTAAGAGAAAGATGCGGTTACAAATCTGTAGGATGAGCATTTGAAACAGGGGCACGGCATTTCATCTTGAGGATGATGCAGAGGACTAAACATTTATGATTTGCAAAGAAAAATCAAGAAATCTTATTCTTTTTACTGCTCACCAGTTCTGTGGCACAGCGATGATGATCATCAGCTTGGACACTGGGGTTTTATTATCTGCCCAGTTTAATCATAAGGAACAGATAACCAGAGCAGTGGCTTAACAATCCAAATCCAAGAATGTGCCCTTTCAAACATGTGAAGTAAAAGCTTTCTTGGAGCTTTTTCTCATTCATGAAGTTCAGTTTGGTGCATTAAGTTATCAACTCTCAGTTATTGGGTTGAAGTGTTTGTTGTTCTGGTTTGCCTTTTGTTTAAGAAATACAATGGATAAGTCACAACCAGAAATCAGTAACCAGCAGCCTTTCAAGTCAAAATCTTGTGTTTAGGACTTAACAGTCTCCTGAAGACTAAGGATGACTCAGGGAGGGATGTGGAAGTCAACCCCAGTGTGGTATAGGAAGAACAGTGACTGCTGAAAAAATGCAGATACAGAACTGACAGCACTGAAGAAAAAATGTCTCACCCTCACCAATAATTGTCCCAATGTGCATAAATCAAATGCGCTAGCAGGAAAATACTGGTTAAAAAACCAAACCCCAAACCAACAGAAAAAAACCAAACCAAAACAAGAAACCTCCAAATAAAAAAAGCCCCAGCAGCTTTTTATTAGCACTTTCTTTGCCTGTGTCATTTTCTTCCCTCAACAATTCAGCTCACTGTCCAGCACTAGAAGTCTTTTATATCCATCTATAAATAGATGCTGCACATGAATTCATCTCAGCTACTTCTTGCAACCTTTGTATGAAAGAAGGACGACTGACAGAAGAGTTTGCACCTCCTCAGAGGCAGAGGGACCAGAGCATGAGTGAGCTGGACAAACAGCATAGATACAGGCAGAGGAAGAGCAGGCGTGGGAGAGCCAGGAGGGCTCTCTTTTGCCTGGTCAGAAGGACATATTTAGGGAACAAGGAAAACAGATTTCATTACTTCCATTTCTCTGAGAAGGAATCCATTTGTACAATTCAGCTGTGTTTACAGCATGAGCTTGTCTAATTTGCTTCTAGACTGAGTAGCAATAGAGAGACCTTGTTAGGAGAGTGGATTTTTCTTCTCCTCAGCTTAGCCTGAAAATCCTCTAAAGAAAATCTTATTTCATATAACATTGATTTGTTCAAACCAGCATGGCTTGCTTGCAAACTAATTAGAGCAGTACTTTAGAACAAACACTATAGCTGTTGGGTAGTGCTTATTTGAAAGTCAGTATAGGTCAGAACACTGAATACTCACAAGCATCTTTCCAAGCTCATTTAGGAGCTTCCTACCTGTCACATTATTTGGAGGCGTATCCTTCAGTATCTGTATAGAGAGCTCTTTTCTCTCAGTTGACTAATATCAGTGCCAGACACTTGAACTCTGCAGCTCATAAAGCTAAATAGTCTCAGCAACTTTTAACAAGAAAATAGAGTTGCTAGATCTGACCATAAACTCCTTAAAGTCACTGTGCCCTCTTCAACACAGAACACCAGTTACTTCAGAGGACTTTGCATAGGATCTCTCCAGCTATGCCATGTCTATGTCACAGAGGTATTCATTCCTCCTTTGCTTGCCTTTTTCTAGCACGAGTGCAAAATAACAAGATGAAGCTTAATTTGCATCATGTAGCATTTAAATGGTTCAGAGAAAAAGATCTCTTGCCCTTCTGCTCCAGCACAAGTAGATTCAGCAACTACACGTACACACTGCAGCTGCAATGACAAGTGGTTGTTCCATTTGTGGTGATGTGTTGTGCCAGTGACTCCACACCTTTGCTTATAGCACTTCAACCCAATCCAAAGTGACTACTCGTGGCAACGCAGTACAAAACAAGGAGTGAAGTTCCAAGCGAGTGAGAGCAAAGTTCAGGATGCTGCAGATTTACTTTTCAGGAGCACAAAATTCAGGAGAAAGGTAAACCAAACCTTTTATCAAGGATTCTTTCGCATTTTCTGTGTCCAGGAAAAAAACAAAACTCCACTAAAAAACAGGAGGAAAGGAGTGAGCTATTCCCTCGTCTTCTTTTCTTTATTCCAAGCATCAAACATTTAACCCTGGGGTTAATGTTAAGAGCTACACAGGCCCTTAGCAGAATATTAAAACCAACTTCCCTGTTTTTTCACAGCACCCAAAACACAGGACAGCCCATGCCATCAGCAGCTAAACCAGCACACCCTGAACATGGAACTTGAGTATTTTTGCTTTCAAACGTACTAGAGCAAGATTCACCTCAGCTCTGCTGCTGGCAAATTTAAAAGGTCAAGTCATTATACACATATGTGCAAGTTCATTGATCTCTTAGGTAGGGGAACAGGGTGGAGATGTCACACACAAAGCATCATACCTCTGTCACTGAAGTCATCCACCAGCACTATCTCTGCTATCAGCTCGGGGGGGGGGCGGTTCAGGACGCTGTGCACTGTCCGCAGGAGGGAGGACCATCCTTCGTTGTGGAATGGGATTATCACACTAGTGTTTGGGAGCTTCTCCAGGTACAGCTTATTCTTGCAGCTGGACACAGATAGAGCAAGTCAAAAGGTGCTGCCAAAAACCATCAGCATTTCCATATTAGTTACCATCAAGTAGTTAAGTTCATTCTTTACACCTCAAATTGATGCAAAGCGCCTGGAAAAACCCACCAACTTCCAGGACTTAACAAACCAGTGTTGACCTGATCTAGTCTACATGGCCAAAAGGAGAAAAAAAACCCAAACATATGAAGTGGGGAGTGTTAATGGTCAGTGACACTTAGCAACACACAGAGTCAGGGGGATTTATTAGGTGCTGAAGCTGGTTTTAAAGGAAAGTGCAGTGTTTACATTCCTGCACATGTGGCCCTAAGTGGAGTTTGAACAGGTAACACCTAAGGCCACACAGTAAGCAATCATAGTTAAAAATACCCAGTTCATTATGGGTCAAAAACATATGCCATTCCTTGAACCCCACGTGTCCAGCACAAACCAGAGGTGGCTGTGGGAATGGAGGTCCTGGAGTGTGCTGATGACAGTGCCAGCTGGGCAGGCAGCCCTCTGTCCAGGAGCAGGGGAGGGAGGTCACTCTGCTCCCTGTCCTGCCACAAGACCACACCTCTTACACAGCCACCAGAGCTGAGCTGCACACTCTGTCCTGCCAGGCCTCAGTGAGGCTGTCACCACATGCACAATTCAATGCACGCACACAGCAATTCCTTCCCAGCTCCCCGGAAGGACAGACAGGAATGAAAGCAGCTCTGGCAGTGGCAGCTTTTTCCTGGTACCTTTCCCACCTATGTTATACAAGCTCAATACATCTGTGGCTACAGGAAGTTACTCTGGTGCCCGTGTGAGAGGACAGTAGCTTATTCTGGGTGTAATGAATTGTCTTGGGGTGCTGCCAAGAGCTTGCAGGCTGTGTCTGCAATGCACAGATGCAAGATGCAAACTGAAGCTGCATGGGCTGCTTTCATCCAGCCCTTGGCACTGCCATCTTAACCTTCTTCTGAGATAGCTACTGGCTGTAATTCTCTTCCAATATGAACCAAGAGCCCTTGAATATCTTCTGACTCTTCTTAAAACTTGAATTCTCGTTTTCTGACTAACTTTAACAAGTGGGAAACTTTAGCTATTAAGTTTAACCATTAAGCATGGAGAAAAATTGTTTCCCTCCAGCTACCACATCTACAATTGCTTTACAAGACCTGCAAAATTAGTATTTAATATTAAAAACCTCAGAGGCACTTAAAGAAAATGTTATCAGGGGAAGACGACTGTTGAAACAATTGTATGTGTGCACCAGGCAGATCCAGTACATGCTGTCCCCAGCTCCTTGAGTCCCACAGTTAACAGAAAGCAGAGGTGACACATTGTTTGACATATAAAAGTCTCACACATTGACTGCTTCTTTGGCCTTCCCCACCCAGGAGAGCTGCTGGGGAGAATCCCAGCTGTGCCCCCAGAGCTCAGGACAGCACATGCTGCATTTTTCCCCAGTTCACCTTCTCCTTACACTCCCTGCTGTCTGTGGGCACATCTCCAAAGTCTCTGCTATCTCAGGTTCTAAAACAAACAGCTCCCTTCTTTCTGGAATGCTCTTTATGGACTTGTGACTTTATGGCTAGGTCTGAGCCTAACTTTGTTATATATTGCCCTCATCAACCTCCCAAATAACACAAACCACACCATTTCAGGTGTTTCTTTTTTAATGGGCACAGAGAATGCACAGCAGATCTTTCCAGTTGTGAATTCCTTTGCTGCATATCACCACTACAGGTAACCCTGCTCCCTGCCCAGCTAATCTCAGCATCCACTATGCACATGCTGTTTATCCTCTCCTCGAGGCCTCTACAATTACAGCTTCCTACACTGAGGGAAAGGATGTGTCAAGCAACGAGCAAACCACTGCAGCAGCATCATTAATCACAGCTTAAGCAGATGCTTCACTTCCTAATTTTAACTGGGGCTGGAGTCAAAAGTTCTACATTTAAAAGAAGTTAAAATAGCAGAATTGGCAACATATAGTTGGCAATTTCAGGAAACAATGGGGAATATAAGGAATATTAAATCCTCAGGTAAGGAAATACTGGCACTGTCTGATGTTTAAGTTCTCAGAGCCCAAGGCAGCCCCTGTCAATAGAGGCCAGGTAGAATTTAGGTTAGTAAACTCAAACTGTATTTCCTAAAACTTGAGTATGGGCTTATCATCAAACATCTTCAGTTACCTGATTTATCTCTATGTTTAAACATTTCAGCTGCATGCTGAAATATTTATGGAGCTATACTCAGTGCTCTGGTTTATGAGTATATATTGAAAAGGATGTCAAACCAGTGTATTTGAAGCACTTTTGCTAATGAAAAACTCCTTCTGGTTTGCACAAATTCCAGTCTGACACCATCCTAAAGGATAATGTTCAAAACCAGATGAACTTGAAAGTCAGCATTCAACTGGAACTAGTTTCTACTTGTAAACCCTGATGAGGCTGATTTTGAGGAAGATGTCCAAGAAAATAATCCATAAATCTGATAAAACTCTTCACAGCTGAGTGGAGCTACTCACACCCTGTTCTGCTCCTTGAGCATTTCATGAGCAATTCCAGCTAGGGGCCAAACCTCTGTCCAAGAACTGGACAGAGCATTTAGTGACAATGTCATCACCTGACTGCACTTAGGGCACTTGTCAGCCAAGTTAGACATTTACACCACTTTCACTACAGAAGGAAATAGCTCCACCTCATTAGTTGCTAAAAGCTGTTGGCTCTGTCAGGTGGCTCAGGAACTGAACTGTCACATTGCAAGAGGTGAAGGATGTAGTCATCTCTGGGTTAAGTTCAAGATCTCTTCTGCGCAGGGTTGCAAGTTTGGGGTAATTTTAAGCCATTTGGAATCAAAAGGGGATTTCTTTTTTTTTCCTCTCCAGATTTGGTCCACTCTATTTCCCACTGCAATTACTACACACTGTCCTTTATTAAGGAGAGAGCAGGGCTCAGCTGTGAGAGGATTGTATTTGATGAACAAAGGTATGAGAATCCATAATAAAAAAAGAACACACTCCTGCAGACGTGGCAAATTTAGGGCTGGTAAACTTTCACTCATAGAAATGCAAAGTGTATACTCACTTAGGATGTCTGATGTCTGGAAGGGAACGATTCAGAGAAATTTTATCACTCACAAAGATATTAAAGCCATTTTCCCTGTACGCCTGGTCCACTCGCTCTGCATCAGTCATTGGGTAAGGTTTTCCCTGTTCTCCATTTCCTGGGGACAGACAGAAAGTAAATATGCATCATTACTACTAATTGGTGCTTAACTGGCCAGAAACTAATCCATATATCAAAAGAAGAGCATCTTATAGCCCTTTGAAAATTCCTTCACTGGCTTTGTGCTCTGTGTCATATTTAGCACTGGTTGAACCATGTCAATCTATCAGTTTTATTTCAGAAGCAGTTTTGCTACAAACCACTCACCTGTGCAAATTGTACAAGGTAAAAGTCTTCCTTCTAACACCACAAACAGACAAAAGGGCTATGGCAATGCTGTGGAGGATCTACAGAACATTTTTTGTTTCCCTGAAGGGAGAATCTGCATGGTTTGAGTACCTCAGCACTGTTGTTTTTTCCAGCACAGATGGATATGTGTATTTCCAAACTGAGCTCTTGCAGGCACACCAGTGTAAAGCTGTGACCTTCAAACTGGACCCTGACTTGTGCTGCAAGAAGCATGGAACAAAACCTGCATGAATGCAATAGTCCAAAGATCTTTCTTATTATCTCTATTCCTTTCTGGATCTCCCATTTTCAGGAGAAGCACATGTACACCTTTTTTTTTAAATTATTTTTTGAAGTTCTTAAGAAAGCAACACTGCATGTGTCACAAAACCCACTGAGATGTTACTGATACATTTTTCACCTCAAAATGATTATTATGGAATTGGGGGAAAAGGAGTTTAATTGGGATTAACACAGTTACAGATTAACTGCCTTTAACTGCTGCATCATGTCAAGAACACCATCTTGACCCTGAAGTTGAACATGTTGCTCTACACTCAGCCTACAAAATAAAATCAAATTACAGTCTGTATTACAACATTTTTATAGCAATCTTACCTACCTACACGCTCAGAGTCCCTCCTTATAGCTTCTTTGTTATGCCAGTCCTTTTTCCTTTGTCCATCAGCAAAGTAAGCATCTTTCTTTTGCCTCATGTACGATGCCTTTTAAACAAAAGATTGGATATATTAAATACACAACAGGTGAAACCTTTCCTTAACAGCCTCCCCTTCCTGCAAGAGGAGATTAAACCTCTTCCTTAAGGTAAGATCATCACAAGCTCTAGCCTGAGAGGGGTGAGGGAAGAAGCAAGTTTTGCTTGTCTCAGAACAGTACTTTATCTATAGCTGTTAAGTGATAATTTTTCAGGGCACCATCATGTATGCAGAACAGTATTTCTTAATCAGAGAATCTATTAAAAACTCCCATTTTCATTTTGAAAACATCCAATAAATCTTACAGCTTTTTTGTTAATTAAATAGGATGTAATGGGAGACCTATTGCAGGATCTTTATTAATGAGCACACTACTACACCTGAATAAAATCAAAATAAGATTTAAAAGGTCATTTATTAAGACTCCTGCTCCTCAACTTAAAAGCAAATTTTACACAAGGCATGAGCCTGAACTGAACCCAATTAAAGCTTCTACTTCATGAGGTTGTTCCTGGAATTCAAAAGCTATGGAAACAAGTCAGCAAATGAAGATCATCACCAGCAAACCAACATCTCCAGTTCACCTCTGACTGCACAAGGTGAAGACTTGCATTTGCTAAAGGAAAGGTTTCATGAGAGGCACTGCAAACCCCTCACCAACTCCCATCATGCAGGAGAAGGCAAGTGCAGCTCCAGAGCATCAGAGCTGGTGAAGAACCACACTATCTCCTAATGGAAGAGCTCACCTGAACATAAATATCAAATGAATTTGATAACCTGCCTTGTGGTTTTGCAGCCACCCCATTAAACACCTCTGTTCTCATGTGAGCTCCTGCCTGCTGATAATGAAAAAGTACTCTTAAGTGTCAAGATGAACATGTGATCCAGGAACCAAACATGCAAGAGAGCACTGGGAGGGCAAACTGAACAGTGTGGATGACAGCACTTTGGGGAAACGTGTATCATGCAGCTCCTCCTTGGGTCACTCTGGGGCTGGTGCCAGCAACAAGATCACAGAGCATCTTGAAAGACTTAGAGTATACATATAT
>NW_008678730.1:0-33139 GCF_000695815.1 Acanthisitta chloris
AAAAAGTCACAGCTCTACAGTGTAAGTTTTGCAGAAATAGTGAAGTCATGATTTGAAAAAATGCTGATGCTGCTTCGGAGGACTCTGGGAAAGGTTTTTTAGTATTAACTCTATTAAGGTAAATGAGATCTGTACTTTAAGAGATACATTCTATATATTTCAGTAAGAAAAAAACAGTATTTTCTTAGGTGAGAGATGGCTGACAAAATATTTTTGATTCATCTAGGTTTTACTCCTTGCTTTGCTATGTTTACAACATACACCCAGATTGTTAATCAGTGTGCTCCCTAAAGAACCAAATCCCTGGAGTCTGACTGACTTTCATAAGAGAGAAATCTTTCCTGAGGTATGGAATTTTGGAATGAGGAGGAGACACTGAAATGATGACCTCATCAGATGATTTTTATGGTCATCTTTTTGTGAAATAAGAAAGAGGAAAATAGGCTGTCATTTTTGAGAACTTTGTAAAGCAAATCTTATGTTAAGATAGGAAGCCTTTGCAGAAAAACTAAAACCAGAATTGATTAGAATATTATTGGAATTGAAAGGAACAGTAAGATATGATGATTAAAATGAGAAGTAGGAGTTAGATATTTCAGATAATCTTTACATATTTTCTAACAACACAATTTGCAAATTCAAAAATGTAATGATTAAAGTGAGAAGTAGGAGTTAGATGTATTTCAGATAATCTTTACATATTTTTTAACAACACAATTTGCAAATTCAAAAATTAGTTACTCTTCTATGTATAATTCAACTTCTGCAAGGATTCTAACTGCCCTATCCATAGTTTTCTGTTTCCTTACATTTTGCAGTACATGTATGATATAATCTGAGCTTTCAGCTCTTGAACAATTTCCCACATAGAGCACAGAAGGAAATTCTCTGTTAAGTCATCCAAACTCTGCTCATGGAAGGTTCATGTTTAGTATTCTCTGGGGCTTTTTACAATCTACCTGAAATGGCTTATGCAGTAAAAGATTCCTTGATTTCTTTGATCCTCTGCTAGAATAGCAATATATGATTAATATCCTAGTTTGGAGAAGATGTTTTTGCATGGATTATATTTTTATCACATTTAGAATATAAACTGCAATTATATTTTCATTTAGTAAAAAATGTTGAACTCTGTTTACTTGAAAAAGTATTTCTGTTCCTTTCACAGTAGCTCAGTTGAATGCAATTAAGTCAAAAGCTTAACCAAGAGAAGCTACATCTCAGAGTGTTATTCATGCAGACATGTCTGTATATGTGTATCATTTAAAAAGTGATTCCACAGGTAAGATTAAAGGAATAAATGAAATGTATAAAAAAGAGAAAGATGGAAGAAATGAGCCAAGAGAGAATCTAGTAAAACAGAACTGGAGTTAGTGGACCACAGAATGAATCCAACCCCTATGACTAATTTAATTCCATAGTATGTAATATCATTTGATTTAATTTGCTCATTTAACTCCTCAAAAGGATAGTTGGTTGTCTAAGAAAGGAGGAGGAAAACTGAGTTCTGGTTTTGTCAGTAGCCACATGATATCAAAGTTTTCCTTTTCCTTGTCCTTCTTGGTTTGCCATTTCTGTCTAGCTGTTCAATTTTCATTCTCTGAAACTGTCTCCCTGAGGCACTCACCTCTCCAGGCTCTTGGGAGTGAATTCCAGTGCTCAATGAGACAGGAGAGGGGTCAGTGCTGTGTTACTAAGCAGAGCCTCTGCAGATCTGGGTACAAAGTGTTTAATTTCACCAACTCATAAGCAAGTAGTTCCTATTTGATACGTCAAGGTAGTGTCATAATTTATAGGGTTTTTAATATTGTATATAAGATTAGCATTGTTGATCACCTGCCATGTGTTAATTAACTATCTTCCACTTTAAAAGAGTCTTTTGTCTTTTTTTCTCTGTTGGAACATAACTTTCTTCGTGATGTAGAAAGATCAAAATCAAGAATTTGATCGCAGTCTAAAGACTTGGAGAAAAAAAGATCAATGTCTTTTTGAATATTCAGACTACAAAAGGATGAGAAATTGTATAAAACTACACTGAAAATTAAAATAAAGACAACAAATAGCAATGCTCTCAGATCCCTAAAAAGCAGATGCCTAAACAGTCATCAACACCTTAACAGACTAAATAAAACAGAGGCATTGACATATTCCATGGTTTTTGCTAAGACTTCCATGACAGAGATTGTTCTTTTCTGCTAATTTTTTTAAAGAAATTAAATTCTGTTGCCTATGTCATCAGTGTTTCCATCAAGATGGACATGTGTAATTCTTGTTGGAAATATTGTCACCTCCTGTTTTAGCTGGAAAAAATGTTGGCTCTGCATGTTTATCTTTTCAACTCCCTGCTGATTTCTGACACTCCTGTGGGGAAGCAATCAATTCTGTACTGAAAAAGAAGCTTTCTCCCACCTAACCCAATAATAAAACAATAAAGGGCTGAAGCAGACAAAGAAGTATAAACTAAAATGAGGTGGAAATAGTGAGGGAAGAGTCCTGAGAAAATAAAAATTACAAGGAGAGAAAAAGAATACTGCAAAGATGAAGGAAGTGGAAAAGAAGTGCAAAGCTATTCTTTCCTTCTCATGTCATGCATTTTGTTTCCAGGTCTAGCTGGATAATAGCTGAACCCACTGATGGATGAATCCAAATAAATCCCACTGGAAACTCCCAGAGGGATTATTTTAAGAGTTGTAAAAGCAACAATCCTAAGACTTGTATGGATTAAAAAGGTCTCAGGGGACTATTTAGGTGGTGATGATATCCTACTAGCACAATAAGAGATCACTGTAGTGTCACAAAAGATTTAAGTTGGAATTCTGAAAATAAACTATTCATACTTTCCAAGTAGAATAGAGTTTCCCAAAACAAAAAGTAGAATTTTGCATTCTGGGAGAACCCAAATGGCAATTTCTGCATATCAGTATCATTTTAGCATTAACTTCTGCTGATTTTAAAATTGGTCCCTTAAAATTAATCTGGAAAAAGCACTAAAATGCATACAATGGACTCAGATGGTTCTGGTGATATGTTTCATTTAGTAGAACTTTCCATTTTTACCCTCTGGAATTATACTCCATAATGCAGTGTTTTTAATTAGGAACTAAGGAGAGGTTTGTTTGTACATTTTCTCCCCTTTTATCTCCTCAAGTGGGGCTAAAATTTGAGGCTAGAAGGAAATTGTAAGATAGAAAACTTGACACGATGATGAAATTTGTGAAGGTGCAATATTTGTATGTCCTTAGTATTTTCATGCAAGATTTACGTGTCCTTACTATTTTCTTAATTTCAGTCTAATTTGCTGGCACAAAAGAGCAGGAAGGCCAGAAAAATCTTCCTTATATTTTTTTTCATGATTCTTTAGGTTTTGAATATGCTGTTTTCCTTCACTAACCATACGACTATTTAATGAATTTGATTATGTTTCAGATTAGAAACTTTTTTTCCCCATCTCTATTTACAATTTCAGCCTTTTTATTTTCTGTACCTTCAGTTTTCCCTCAGCATAGTTTCTCAAAATTTGAGTCTTTCTATCTTACCTATTTTCTCCATGGTTGTAGGATCTAGGTCTACGTTGTCCTGCTATGTCAAATTTAATGGTGTTATCTTCTCTCAGTCACTCCCCTCATAGCATTGTTTGGTTGCATCACTCTTTGGGTCTAATTGAGAGTCAGTCTGGACAGTCATAAGGAATTTTTCCTCCACAGAAACACAAAGTGTTGATTGGAAAATGGAAGTGTGGAAGAGTATGACTGTCCAGCACTTGTTTCAAGGCTTAGCAGGGAAGCAATATAAATTCAAGCTTTTCAGGCTTCTGTGGCAATTGTGGTTTGGCTGCAGAAAATCAGCAGAACAACCTTATGGGTGTGAGATAATTAATCTCTTGCATATTTTCACATGGGAAGATGCTCCCTCTGAATAGAAGAAGAATATTCTGTCTCATCTAAAGTCTGTTTGACAGCCTTAGTAAAGAGGAAGCTGATTTGTTTAGCAAGTTGTTTCCTTTAACATTTCTGAATCCTATTGGTTGTTTAGAATCCTGCAACTGTATTTCATGCATGGTTGATGGAGTGCCACGAGGCTGTCATTCACTTGACATTCTGCAACTGTATTTCATGCATAGTTGATGGAATGCCACGAGGCTGTCATTCACTTGACATCACTGAAGGATTGGATCAGCTTGTTTCTAAATGGATTTTCCTTCTGCTGACCACAGTTAATTATAGGTCTTTTTTTACATGACTGTTAAGTACTGATAGGATGGCTATGGAAGCACATCACTAGGAATGATGCCAAAATGTTACAGTTGTGCAAATTCATCACATCTAATCCACTGCTAGTGGTCTGTTGCTTCAGTTTAATTTCAAAGTTGTGATCTGACATGTGTTGCTGTATTGGTTCAATATGGGGAATTATTTGTTCTTTTAAACTGTTAATTAAGTTCTAAAAGAATTGTTGGGCTGACAACCAAGTCCTTCACTGTGACAATATTGCAACTTTGACTTTCAGGGTGTACCAAAAGTTTATGAGAAGTGTTCAGCTCTTGTGACCAGATTTCTGTGATAAATGCTGTTCTCTATATGAATAGTTACTCTAAGATATAAGCTCTATCAACCCCATATCAGACACATTGAAAATAGGCTACAGTATATTCAGCATGGGGTAATAAACATCATACCTCTTACTCCTGAGTTTGCCCTTGGGTTAAATTTATATCTCTTCATTTTAAGTTTCCATCAAGTGCTCTAGCTTACTGCAGCTGCAAAGTGTTTGATAACTGAGCCTGTCTTTGGAGGGTAAGTTATGCAAAAGTAAATGTGTCATCAGTATATGTCTGTCATTCAGATACAAACTGCTCTCTCTCCATCCCTTCTGGACACTTGCAATAGTTATGTTTCTCTTCAATCCTAATTGATAAGATTAATTCTTTTTATTCCATTCCACTTCTCAGGGTGTTTCCAAGGAGTAGCACAAGTAATGTCAAGAAGAAAGAAGTTGGTGACTTTACTGCCAGAACATATATGAATCCAGATGATCATAGAATGGCTTAGATTGGAAGGGAAATTACAGACCATCTGGTTCCAACCCCTCTGCCATGGGCAGGGAGAATGTTTGAGTGTCCATGAAAAAAAAATACTGGAAGAAATACAACAGTCATAGCACAAATTATCAGAAACAAACATCAATTCCATTCTGTCCTCTCTTGGTGAGACGCACACACACACACACAGAGAAACACATATATATGTGTGTATATATATATATATATGTGTGTATATATATATATATATCGAGAGAGTGAGAGAGAGAGAGAGAGAGATGGAGAGAGAGAGAGACATTCACTCTTCTGTGGCACTGATGCTTTCCAGCAGGTCTGCTCTGGAAAGCAGTGCAGATGCAGTGGATATGAACCCAACTTCTCATTAGGTGGTTAGCTGCTCACTGGTATGCATGTCAGAGGAGAAAATTAAGACATAAAAAAACTTTCCCCAGAGTGTCTCCTATCCCTGAGAGCTGACCCCATGTGCACAGTGCAGTCAGCCTGGAGGATCCTCTCTATGTCAGGGAGCTATGGTTTCTTTTATATAAACAGGGGGAAAGGTAAGACTCTCTGGTAGGCAATACAGAACACTCTAGTTTATGTATCTGAAAGAGGGAGAAAGTGAATATATCTGTAGTAACTCTGGGTTTGTCTATGTAATCACCATGTAAAAAATTCTACATCACTTTTTGAAGCAGTTTCCCCATTTGCAAAGTGTGTTGGGAAACATAAACATGAAAAGCAGTGTGAATGCTGGTTCATTACCACTCTTTCTCTCTTCGCTGAGGTTGGACCTTCTTTTTGTGTTGTGTGTGTTTCTCAAGCATCCAATGCTTCTCTTTTAGAATTTCACATGGAAGGCTTCACAATTCATGGTCTCCAAGCAAAACTAATACAAGATTTTATGGTATTTCTTGATGGATATGCCATGTTTGTGTGTGTTGCACATCTGTGATGGCACTGCCAAAGCCAGTGACAGTACATTCAGATGGTGTGAGATGTGACCAAATAATGCAATACTCTTTTTCTCTTGTAGCTTTCTCAAATCTTAGCTTTGGGAGAAAGGGCAAAGCAAAAAGCATCTTCCATCCTCTAGGAAGAAAGTGAAGGGATGCATGAAAGATACAGGCAGAGATGCATGAAACAAAGAGAAAAGATACAGTGTTGGGGGCATGTACTTCACTTGGGATAAGCTGTAGGAAATATTTTCCCCATTCCTCCCAGAGAAAGGCTTCTCTTGAGTAAGTAAGCTTTTGCAGATTGTTGTGGGCATGGTTTTTTTTCCCTTTAGGAGCACATTCAGTCTTATCTGTTTAAATCTTATCTTAAATATGGACTGTGCAGTGTTCCATCCTCAAAGATTGATTCAACTAAAGGGCAGAAAGCTTTTATGGAAGGGAAACAACACATTAAAGAACTAGGACTTAACTCTGTGTTGTAAACAAAGTGCTGATAGGGATAAAGAGGAATTGCTGTCATTTACTGCCAAATCTTTCCATGAGAGTCTTTCATCCCATTTACAAATCCCTCTCCTCCTCCTCTGTTAGAGGGAAGTTGCAATAAAGTTGTCTTCTGCAGCCAGGGCCAGGGCTTTAACCCAAGACACAATATGGGCATATTTAAGAGAGGAGGATTTTGTAGACCATGGATGGGAAGAGAAACAACCCTGTAGAGATGTAGCACTGAGCTTTGCTCTTCTGTGTTGGAAAAAGAAATTTGCCTCAGTGTCCTGATTCTCACATTAAGAGAAAGGGGTTGTAAGGTTAAAAAATACTTCTTTTTTTTCTCCTTACCAATAACCATCTGGAAGAATAACATAAAAGCAAGTATGGTTTTGTTGTTGACATTGTGAGTTAAAAATGACAATGAAAAATGTGGCTAAGAATAGGACTTACCTTCAGAGTAACTCTTTTTAAGGAGAATGAAAGATTCCATGTGGTTTTACTAAATATCTGAGGGAACTTATTTTCATTATAGCTATCCATATCTGAGGATTTTGCTGACTTTAGAGTATTCAGATATATTTATTTTTTTAATTAACTAAACCTTTCAATGAAAAAAAACATCCATGCAGGAGACTGAGCAGTTGTCAGAGGTCTGTGGTTACTGAACTGTGAGAAAAGGGGCCTTCATTGCAACTGTAAAATAGGAGGAGGAAACCTTAGCTAGCTACAGAGAACAGATTATAGAAGGGTTTGAGTGCAAATTGTGTGGTTGGTATGATGCAGAGGAAAGAGCTGTCACAGTGCTGCAGGCAGTAGGCATAGCAGGAGAGGTGATCTCATTAAGGACCAGTCTGATGTAATCATGCTGTTCATGCTGGTTTACTGTTGAGTGCTGGACAATGTACTTTAATAGAATCACAGTTTGAGATTCTATGATATGTAACAATACCAAAGCTGTTCAGTGTTTGAGATCCTGGTGTTTTTCCTTTCCTTGGTGGTTGCCCAGTCCCATGATTCTGAGTCATGTTGGTTTTGCCTTCAAATGAAGCTCAACTTGTCCTAAGGCATAAATGGTGCCAGATGGGGAATATTGAGAGGGCAGATCCTGTGGCTAAGGGAAGGAGAGGAAGAGCAGGTCTTGGAATAGAGTGGGGTGCACATCTTAGAAAGCTGGAAAATATGGTTCTCCACAGAGTGAAGGCCTGCAGGAAGTCAGATTTGATGGTCAAAAGGAAATTACTAAAGGAGAAGGAAGAGATATGCTCCTTCCTTGGGGCATTGGAATGTGCTGCCCAGGGAGGTGGTGGATTCACCATCCCTGGAGGTTTTCAACATGAGACTAGATGTGGCACTTAGTGCCATGGTCTAGTAACCATGGTAGGGTTGGACTTGATGATCCTGAAGGTCTTTGCCAACCCTGTTGATTCTATGATTCTATGATTCCTCTTATGTGTCTTATGTTCTAAACAAACTCAATGGAATTGTGCTACCTGATATGACAGTGATGCTTCATTTAAGAGACCAGATCAAAATGTTATCACCTGTTAACAGCTACATCTGGCTCTGCCTTAAACACTTCAAGAAGACTAGGTCAAGTCTGAACTAAAGAATCTCAGATACTTTGGAGATGAAGTTGCAGATTCTAACTTGGTGACTGGCATACGTGACATCAGTCAATTTCATTTGGATTCAGTGCCTCAGGACAGGCTGTGAAGGCTATATAAATAAGTTTTATGCTATCAAGAACATGCTCTTCTTGATATAACTATCATCTGTCTTCCAGCCTTCTCCAACCAGTCTCTTGTCTGTAAGATTTATTAACTGCTTTGCATAGTTCTTACAGTATCATAGTACATTAACAAAATTCCTAAAGTTTAATTTAGGAATTTCTCATGCTGTTGTATCCGGAGAGCAGACAAGATGTTCACAAAACAAATAAATACTGTATACTTTCTCCCTGCCCCCTCAAGTAATCTTTGTTTTGTGAAAGGATTTTCCCTTAAAAAGCACTAAATACTCAGGGTTATGTCGCTAGGTCTTTTGAAATCAGAATCTGGCTGCTCAGACAACCATGACCACATTTTAAATTGCTTGATTATTTGTCTGTGGGCGATGACCATTTTATTGCCTGAAATAACACAATTATGTCGCATCCCTCAATGCAATGTCTGTCAAAAAGAGGAGATAAAGAAATAGACTGAGCTTGTTTTAAGTATATTTTGAATGGTAATTATTTGAGGATACAAACAGGAATTGTGAGGCAGTACCCAAGAGACTGGAAATCTCAAGTCTGCATAAATAGTCAGTACTTAAAATGCATTCAAGCTTCTAAGATTATTAACCCTCTTTGCTGTAAGCTATATAGACTAGAAGTGATTAAGTTGTACCTGTTTGCTCAAGAATCAATCTTGTTGCAGTATGGAAAAAAGACTGTAGCACACTCATCAGGGAATGTTAGTAACCAGAAGAGTTGAATTATTCTATAACTGAATTGTCCTGCAAAGAGCCATTTTCACTTCTGATTGAAATCCCATAAATTAAATCTGTGCATTTATTTGTATATATGAGCATGTTACAAATTCTCTTTTATAATGGATATACAATTATGTCCAGTAATAAAACCAGGGGTTTTTTAGTCCAGAAAGCAAGATATGGGCTGCCCAGGGAGGTGTTTTTGGTCCAGGAAGCAAGATATGGGCTGCCCAGGGAGGTGGTGGATTCACCATCCCTAGAGGTTTTCAAGATGAGACTGAATGTGGCACTTAGTGCCATGGTCTAGTAACCACGGTAGGGTTGGACTTGGTGATCTTGGAGGTCTTTTCTAACCCTGTTGATTCTATGATTCTATGATGTAAGAACTGTATTAGTTATGTATGCCTTGTATATTGGAAATGGTTCTACCAAGAACTGTATTAGTCATGTGTGCCTTGTATATTGGAAATGGTTCTACCTTATCTTCTAAGAGTCCTCAAGTTACTTTTTTTCACAGTGCTGCAAGGAGTTAGCAATAGAAATTTGAAGGGAAGTAGTACCAGAGCAGGTCTGTTGGTGAGGGTTGTTCTGTAATTCCACAGGTGCTACGTAGTCTACAAGAAGGTTACAAATATTCTTGGCATGGGAATGTAACCTCCAAAGAATTTAGAAAAACACATCTTTAAGGGCGTGTAATAAATTTTACTGAGGGGTGTGCACTTTGCAAAGCTGAAGATTAAAATTCCCACCCTTTGTGGAAAATACGTTACAGCTTGGTCTCCAATACTTCAATTTGTTCATGAAGCTGAAGATTAAAATTCCCACCCGTTGTGGAAAATATGTTACAGTTTGGTCTCCAATACTTCAATTTGTTCATTTGAAAATATTCCTTGTAAATAATTACAGAAGAGAGTGGTTCCACATGGCATACACCTTTGATATGCAACAAAGCTTTTGATTTCCTTACAGTTGCTGACTATTTTTTTCCCATGCATCCCACTCTCAAATCCCTGTTTGTCTGTAGAGATATATATATTCTTGTGTATTTATTTATGCCTCTGTGCATCTTTAGCTTCCTGAAGCTAATATAGCTCAAAGCGTTTGTGATTAGAGTTGCCCAAATTAGAAAGTTCACTGCAGAGCACAGTTTCCAATATGTACATGTGACCAAATAAGGATATGATATATTAAATAGGGAAACAACATAATATTGAGAAGGAACAACCAAATGGAACAGGAAACAGCAACCAGATGGAACAAAGCCCTGCTAGGACTAGTGCATTTGGATGATTAGTATGGACAGATTGTTAACAGCCTTGAAAAGGAGCTAGGGTGAAAAAGTTCTCAAGCATAAATTGAATTCTTAAAAGGTATGTGTGCACTCGCAGCCCACAAAGCCAATCAAATCCTTGGCTGCATCCAAAGGAGTGTGGGCAGCAGGTCAAGAGGTGATTCTTCCCCTCTGCTCTGGTGAGACCCACCTGGAATACTGCACACAGTTCTGGTGTCCTCAACATAAGAAGGACATGGAACTGTTGGAGCAAGTCCAGAGGAGGCCACAAAGTTGCTAAGAGGACTGGAGCATCTCCCCTATGAGGACAGGCTGAGGGAGTTGGGGCTGTTCAGCCTGGAGAAGAGAAGGTTGTGTGGAGACCTCAGAGCAACTTTTCAACATCTGAAGGGCCTACAAGGAGCCAGAGAGGGACTCTGTGTTAGGAACTGCAGTGACAGGACAAGGGGTAATGGGTTCAAACTGAAGGAGGGAAAGTCTAGGCTGGATGTGAGGAAAAGGTTTTTTACTCTAAGGGTGGTGAGAGACTGGCACAGGTTGCCCAGGGACGTGGTGGCTGCCCCAACCCTGGCAGTGTTCAAGGCCAGGGTGGATGGGGCTTGGAGCAACCTGAGCTATTGAAAGGTGTCCCTGCCTGTGGCAGGGGGGGGGGTCCATTCTCTGGAGTATGAAGTTAGGGTATGGGTGAGGATAAATAGAATTCTAGAGAAGGTGATGACATTCAACAGCATGAAATCACATCAGATGTCCCACTTTTTTCAGGAAGCAAGCTACCAAAAACTGGAGATGTATAAAAGGCACGTGGTAGCCAATGATCTCCAATGGAGTGGGATACCTATTACATAGCTCATTAAAACTGGAAGAACAGGTCTACGAATATTATTTTTTGGTTTAAGAAGATGTTAATAGCATATTTAGAATTTTGGCTTCATAATGAAGCCAAATGATGAGGTGATTTTGATTACTAATGTAAATTTGCCTCTCACAATACTGGACTTTAAAAAGCTTTTTCAAAATATTTGTTCTCAGTTGTCAGTTTGTGGTTAAAATTATTACTATTAGAGACTTTTAATGAAGACCACTACCATGAAGAGAACTCACACAGATCTAGTTTATCATGATACATCTTTATTTGATTTGAGTTTGATGATTGAGCTGTTTTGGGAGGAGGCTGAGTTTGAGTACATACATGTGTGTGAGAAACTGCATTCATAAACATCTTCAGTGAGACTGAAAACAGTCTTAGGAACATTCTCTCTCATATGCAGCACGTGCCCTGGAAAATACTCTCCATTTAATAAGCTTTAAAGCTCTTGGGGCAAATCTCTAGGCCTTTATCACTAAGTGAACTCAAACTTTTAAGTGTAAATTAAAAAAAAAGCTTCAGCTTATTTATTTGTTCTTTCTAAAAGCATCCTCTTGGGAGATAGCAAGTACCTTCCAATATCATTAGAGAAGCAATGAAATGGATGTAATATTTATATATCTTAATGGCTTGATGAGAGAGCTGAATCATGCTGAAGGATGTGCTAACCCTTTCATATATCATAAAGGAAGACATTAAGCCCCATGCAAAATTCATCCCATGTTGACTCTTTTAAAGCTTATCAGGAATTTTTAGTGGCATGTTTGTTTTGTTTATTTTTAATATGTTTTCATTTCATTTCTTTGTTGTCAATGGAGTGCAATTTTTCTTGCAGTTTTTTCAGCAGAGCAGCACCAGAAAAGAATAAACAAAGGCATATGAAATTGTCTTCCCAGGATATTTACTTTTGATGGCAAATTCTGCTGCTTTTTAAAGTCACTTCTACTGAGCTCCAAATCACTATCCAGCTTTGAACAAACAACTGAACAGTTTTCAATCTTTTTCTATCAGAAGTCACTCAATCAAGTCCTATTATTTTTTTCTGCACAATTCAACTACTGAATGGCTTCAGTTGAAAGGAACAGACTATTTGGGCTTAACCCTTCATGTGAAATAAAAAATATTGTCTCTCACATAAATGCATCTTTAGAAAATGTCATTGAGGATGCAGTATATTTCCAACTTGACTCCTAGCTATTACAAGTACTCAGTGGTTTCCTTGAACTTGCTCAAAGTTTTTTGTTGACTATAGTAGGCTTTGACCATTTTGTAGGTTTCACAACTTTTTGCCATGCAAATAAAATGTTGCTTTCTTTTGGTTTAGTAAAATTACTTTTCAAGGTTATTTCTGTTCCCTAAGAATTATGTTAACATTTGAATGCAGTGACTTCCATCAGTATTGTATGTGAAATTTACCCCTTAAATATCTTCCAATCTATAACGAAGAGTTCCACCTTCTGAGTATATGGACAGAGTTCATGAATCATATATGATATATGGTTTAAATATAAGGATTAGTACTTTCACACCAGAGATCTGTTAAGGGAAATAACACATAGATGTGATGTTTTAGAGGAAGAAGTGATGGGATTACATAGGGTTTCTGCTCAAAGAGATGCAGGCTTTTTTTTTTTTATCAGCTGATCCAAATTAGAAACTGTGTAATATTCAGTGTCTTTCTCATCATATGCTTTGCAAGATCCCTGGGCTAGGGTACATTTATTCACATTACTTGATGGAATTTCTGGAAACAAGAATCAGTGATGCATTGTTTGGATCAGTTTTTCTTAGTTGAAAGGAAAAGTTTAAATGGAAATTCAAATTATGATGAAATCACCATGTGGAAATAGTGCTTCTCAAATGCTCTGGACAGATTTCTGTGGTTTCTGCACTAGAGTTAGAAATGCCTGTTCTGCTGTGAGTCCCAAACACAAGAGCACATTTTACATAAGTAAATAATGCTTTCCATATTTACATTGCTCTTCACTTTTGAGCCAAACCTTCTGCTGGGGAGTGCTAAAGCTGTGTTTGGTACTTGGTGGTTTGTCTGTGTTGGAGTCAGACAGGCAATACTACAAGATCATAGAATAATAAAATGATAGAATTTAGGGGTTGGAATGGATCTTACAGATCATCCAGTCCCAACCCCCTGCCCTGGACAGGGACACCTCCCACCAGAGCAGGTTGCTCAAGGCTTTATCCAGCCTGGCCTTGAACACTGCCAGGGTCAGGGCAAAGATGACCAAGTCTTCTCAAAAAGAAGCAGCAGGTACATTTTGGTACAAGAACTTCCTACATTTTATGCTGTTGCTTTCTATTTGATGTTTTGATGGTGATACAGATTTCTGTGTGCAGAGTCTCAGAAAATATGAGTTGACTATGTCTACTGACCTCATAGGAGCTGCACTACTTGAGGATCTAATCCAAATACTTCATATGTGACTCAGGATAAATTACCATCCACTCTTTACCCATTGTACATTTGCATGTTAAATTTTTCTCTGTTCCTCTTTTTCTATGAAATAGTAAAGCAGATCATGGAGCATCATCAAAAGCTGCATAGGCATTCATGTCTGTTCTGAGTACCTGCAATTATACACCTCCAGGGTAAGAGAACTCTGCATCACAATCCCCTTGGCAACTGCAACGACCCAGACAGTGCATAGTTTACATCATTCCCAGACTAAAATTTGCTACTTAGGATCATATCTGAAACACAGAGAGACAATTCAAATTATATTGAGGATGGGAGATACCAAAAAATATAGAGCTGGGGTTTTTTTTTTATTGATTTGTTGATTTGTTTTCTTAGGTGAAAATATAGAGGGTTTTTTTTTTTTTTCATTGATTTGTTGATTTGTTTTCTTAGGTAAATGTAGAATTCTGTTCCTGGTTTTCATTGAAAGACTGAAAGTTTCAAGAGAGTAGGGTCAATAAAATCACACATGCCATGGCATTTTATTAAACCAAATCCATTGAATATAAAGTTCTCCTGCCAAATCATGTGTGATCAAATTTCTGGTGTTTGAAAATGTTTGCTCTTGTAAGCTGTGCAGGAAGGGTTTTTTAGCTGCTTAGGGTGACTGCAACAGCTAGGAGGCAATCATGTCATCCTGAGCAGAGGACTCATAGCACTTGCTTATTGCTTGGCATCCAATGCAGAGGACTCCAGAGGAACATCATATTCTCCTTTTATTTTTTTTTCCTGATGATTGTGTCATATGTTGAGTCCTGGTTTGTGGCTTGGAAGAATTCTATCACTTGATCTTAGAATCATAGACTCATAGAATCAACTGGGTTGAAAAAGGTCTCCAAGATCATCAAGTCTAACGCTACCATGGTTACTACTAGCCCACGGCACTAAGTGCCACATCCAGTCTCAGCTTGAAAACCTCCAGGGATGGGGAATCCACCACCTCCCTGGGCAGCACATTCCAATGTCTGAGCACTCTCTCTTTAAAAAATCTCTTCCTCATCTCCAACCTAACCCTCCCCTGGCAGAGCTTGAGTCTGTGCCCTCTTGTCCTGCTGCTGGTTGCCTGGGAGAAGAGACCAACCCCCACCTGACTCCAACCTCCTGTCAGGGAGTTGCAGAGGGTGAGAAGGTCTCCCCTGAGCCTCCTCTTCTCCAGGCTGAACACCCCCAGCTCCCTCAGCCTCTCCTCATGCCACTTGTGCTCCAGTCCCTTCCCCAGCCTCGTTGCTCTTCTCTGGAGAAGAGAAGAGCAGTGAACAGATAAAAAAAAGTCTAATGGAGTAGGGGATTTCTTATAAAGAGTTTTGATGTGTTAGAAATAGAGTGGTGGGATGTAAGAAAAGGCAGGTGACTAAGTGAGCAGTGTTATTTTATCACATCTCTTAGAAAATCCATGATTTGCAAGCAGACATGTCATTTGCACTGTCATGATTTCCTAATGTCTCTCTAGGAGAAAGCAAGGGAGTGACTTTGGCCTTTAAGTCTTTAAGAAATATTATCTTTTAAAGGAAATCCCTGAAATAAATAATGGAAGAGTGGGGCAAATACAAGTATCTCCAGGCTCTCAGATGCTGTCAATTAGAAACTTGAATGACAAGTGCAGTAGTAGTCAGCAATTAGTTTTGAAGGATGTACTTCTGTGGGAAGGAAGTAGAAGACAATGAACACAATACATGTGTAGCTTCTCCAATTGAAGAATTCAATTGATATAAAATATCCTTTTGTCTCACTTTAGAAAGTAATAGATTAATAAACTCTGATATTAACTTTAGAAGTTTTCTTGGCTATGAAATGAAGGCAAAAATGTGCTGGGACCAAATTTGTTGCTGGAGGTTGATGTCCTTGTACGTGTGTACAGGTTTTCTCTTTTCTCAAAGGTGCCTCTGAGTCCTTCTAGAAGTGGAAAACTATACACACATGCATAATTTCTGTATTGGCACAATAATTTGGTGTATTTGTAAATGATGAAGATATATATACAAATGTATACTTATCTGTCTCCTGTTACTACATCTGAACTTTTAAAGCATATTTGACACATCAGTTATTGAGTAGCACATTGCTCATAATGACCTCTGGAAATTCTGAGAAGGTGCATCATGTCCAGATAGGAGATAATGCAATTTTTTAGCAGATGGCTGCATTTGATATCCCTGTGGAATATGTAGAATAATATAGCTTTGTTCTGACAAAAAAGACTGCTTCAGTGACCAGCAATGCACAAACACATACACACTGTCTTGACATGTCATTTTGCCATTGGGTAATGATTTCTGATGTCTCTATTTCCTAGTTAACAAATTACACAAGTTCATGCCCAAACCCCAAAAAAAAAACCTGTTTTGGTCTGGCTTATGAAATCCTTCTGGTTACCTAGCAACAAGCAGGGAGGATGTGGGGGAGCAGGAGGGCTCTGAGGCAATCCACAGCAGCAGTAGTGTCAGTTCAGCACAGCAGACTTTATATAGGTCGCTGTATTTGTCTAGGTGTCTCTGTTCAATTAGTATAGTTACTGAAATGCAGCAACTGCAGGTGTTTCATGGCCTGACACTAGCATCTCCTCACATGAACCTGCCAGAGTGGCAGATTCTATGGTCCAATAGATTCTCAGATCTTTGCAAGAAGAAGAAAATATCAGCAGAAGAGGAGGGTGACAAAGCAGAAGAACAGAACAGAGCATTTCACAGGAGATTAATTGGCTCTTATCAAATATGCAATGTTCTATTTTTTTCATGCCTTTTAAAGGTAGTGTCTGATAGAGAGGAACAAAATTCCTTTTACAGTATGTGTCTGCACTAAAAACATGATGATTACTTCCCAAGGATTTCAGTATACATCTATCTATTCAAATATTTCTTATTTCTGTGTCTGAAAGGGGAAAAAAAAAAAAACCCTGATGTTAGTACCCCCAAAAAAATTGTTTTCCAGTGTGAATTTGAGGATATCCATCAGAAAGGGGAGAGGGAAAAAATTATGGAGCATTTGGGGAAAAAAAATACACAAAATTCTCCTGCTCATAAGTCCATTCAAATCATGTTTCATTTTAACATCTGCTTTTCTGATGTCCCTTGTAAAGGCTTCAGGACAGGGGATTTTACCTTATTAGTGTTGTAGAGATTCCTAGCACAGAAGGATCCTATTCTCAATTAAGTAAAAGTTTGTCAGGGTTAAATGCAGAGAAGAAAGTGAGCCAGTTTCATAGTCATCCATATTGAGGAAAAATGTAATTTCTCCATTTAATTCAGTGTGCTTTAAATTGGGAGCAGCATGTTTTTTCATTTGTCTATTGTTGATTGGGGTTTTTTCTGTAAATAAGGAAACAAATATAGATTTCATTATGAACATTTGGGATAACAAGTGTGGCTTTCTAGGGAAAGTTTGTAGACAGGAGTCTACAAAGTTTTATCAGGATGATTTATTCTCCAGTTTTTAAGGGTAGCTATATAATAAGTATCTTTGGTTGTATCAGGATGACTTATTCTCCAGTTTTTAAGAGTAGCTTCATTATAAATGTCTTTAGCACAGGACAGTGTGACCAGCAAGGGGCTGATATGGCATTAGTGTGACAGTGTTATCAATGGAAGATGAGTGTGCATGAAAAAAACACTTTAAAAAATGTCCAAGTGTGGTGCTTGCCCCAGGTGACAAAGCTGCTGCCTGAATATGGTCCAGACTTCTTATTACTGTCTTCTTTCAAAGTGGTGGGAGAACAAACATCTCCACATGCTGGAGGTACTACCTTTGATTTTTTGCTTTCTGTCAGACCTCAGCCCTACCTGTCTTTTTCCTCTTTTCCCACATGTTAATCAGTATGAGATAAATTTCTCTTCTTCGCTGCAATTAATGGATCCTGCTGCTTAAACATTTACAGCTTCTTCAATATAAAATGTTTGATGGTTATTATAAATTATTTAATGAGATGTCATAAACTAAAGATACAATTGATCCCCTCTAATCCTCCTCAGCACCATCCTCCTTAGCCTGCTGCTGTAAAACATTAAAAGCCTTCTTTGTTATATGTTAATTGGTATTAATGGGGTTAATCTTTGCAAAGTAGAGATTATCTTGCTTTAGTCAGACATTCAAGGGAGAACTTAATTAACCAAAGGCAAAAAAATATGGAAATATGGGCAGACTTGCATACTGATGCAGCCTGCTCCATTGCCATGTATGCAGATCTTGGGCTGCATTGCTCATGTTCAGAAACAGGTCTCAAAACCAGAGCTGCACTGTCATCATAGAACCAGAGAATGGGTTGGGTTGGAAGGGACCTTAAAAATCACCTAGTTCCAACCTCCCTGCCATGGGAGTGAATGGGAATTGTTTATCCAGTTTGCTAGGTAAATATGATCCTAGTAGAAGACCCAGAAACATTTATTCTATCGCAAGTGAAAATACAGTTTTATTGAATGAAAGTAATTACAGAATGGCATTTGGTTTCAAATATATGTGCTGGAGAGAGAGGCAGTGTGGTCACCCAGGGAGAAGTAGTGATTGAAGAATATTCCTAACTTAAAAACCTTTTCACACAGGCTTGTGTCTTTTTTGGCTCTTTTCATGTACAGACTTCATAGTCTCAGTGCTCCCTATCTGTTCATTAAGATTATCTGTCATCTTCACATCATTAATATATGCATTCTCTTTTCTAAGATCTGCAGCCTCTAGTGCCTGGAGTTTGTAAGAGCATTTCTGTAGAAGTCAATATTCACTGTAGTCAGGCTGGCTGGATCTTTTTCCCCTGATGACTGCACAGAATCACCAAGAGTATGTTATCATTTTCTAAAATAATTTAATCTCATTAGCTGTTGGGAAGATAACTGAAGTTATGTGAATATTTTCAAGGCAATAGTACTGCTTAACCATTCTCTAATGTGTTGGTATTTGCTCATTAAGTTATTTGAGGTCAGCATAAAGTTTCTACCTCCTTCCCTTGAGCCTTCAGCACCCAGTGGGGAAGCCTGAAACTGGTTTTGTCACTTGTCAGTGGTTTCCCATCGTTATAGGAAGAGCCTTTGGTTTAATACTGATCCTCTACTTTTTCTTGGCCTTCATAAATGTGGTTAAGTTAGAAGACTTTAAAGTTTCATGTTAGCTTAGAATTTAACCAGGAATGTATTTTGAAAGTTATTTTAATTGCCTTGATGAGCAGCTCCCAGTGCCTGATGAGTTCAGAGATCAGGTTCAAAAATCCTTTCTCATGAAAGTTCTTCAAATCAAATAGAAAGAAAAAGTACTTCCAAAAATCTTCCATCCATTATGTGTGATCCAAACAATCAAATTTAATTACCAAAATAATGGCAAGTTCTATTGATATAATTAGCCCTGCATGTAAATCTGCTCTACATTTTTTCTTCTTTTCCTTTGAAAATTTTGGTTATAGAAAGTTAGACATTATTCTGGATATGATAGTTCAATATGAACTGTTATATTTTTTTAAGATTTTGAGAGAAAATGAAGGTGATATATAGGAGTGTTTATGTGCTGGAGGATTGATTGAATTACAAAACTGGTCCTGTTTATCCTGAAGCAATTGTCTTGACCCATATTTAACTCTTATTATGATATCCCTTCTGAGGAAGCAAAATGTAGACACTTCTGTTGGATCTTTGAAAACTATTTGAAAATACAACCTACTGATGTAAAAGAAGAACATTCTAGACAGTTATATATGATAGAGTTATGTCCAAGAGCACACAAAGAAATTAAATTAACTTTTGAGGGTTTTTATACAGAGAAACTACAAAATCCAGGGAACGTAAGTACAAAAGGAATATATAATATGTATGTCCAGAGCTAGTTCCACAGGCAGAAAATGGCAACTTCCTTTATAATAAATATGGGCAAAACTCTGATTTTGAAAATGTTTGCTGTTTTCTAATATACAATTCAATTTATACCAAAACCAGGATAATCTCAGTGTGAATAGAACTTTATATCCCTCTCTAAATTACAATATACCGAATCCTACAGGAGATAATTTGAAATGAGTCCTTACATTCTTTAGGAGTCTATAAAATATCAGCATTCAGAAAGCTCTCCCAGGCAACCAGCAGCAGGACAAGAGGGCACAGACTCAAGCTCTGCCAGGGGAGGGTTAGGTTGGATATTAGGAAGAGATTTTTTATGGAGAGAGTGCTCAGGCATTGGAATGTGCTGCCCAGGGAGGTGGTGGATTCACCATCCCTGGAGGTTTTCAACATGAGACTAGGTGTGTCTAGTAACCACAGTAGGGTTAGACTTGATGATCTTGGAGGTCTTTTCCAACCTGGTTGACTCTATGATTCTATGATTCTATGAAGTACAAAGATGCTGAAGATTATTTCCCTTTTTTTTTTCCCCTGAAATACTGAACAGATTTCCCCTGAATTTAGTGTTATTGCTCTAGTAAATTCACCAAATATTTCTCAGCTGCATATTCAGAGATCCAGTTATCATAGAACCTTTGAATTAACAGTGAAAAAGCAGCTGCATTTAACACCCACACCCCAACCAACAAAAAACCCCACAACCTCTAAGAGGCATTTTTCCCTGGTGAATACTTTGCTTCCTATGCTCATTTTATGCTGGATACTTTTAAAATACATTTATCACCATAAACAATTGGTTCTTTGCTTTGAATGCATTCACAAAACCAATAGGCAAGTAGTACTTTTTAGTCTGCTGTAGAAACAGCCACACCATTCAACTTAGTAGCCTGTCTTGGCAGAGCTAATAGTAAATACCTGGGAGAATTATATTGTTGGAAACCAGAAAAATAAATGGTAGCATAGAAAAACACTTCCCCAAGCTTATATTCTAAGCTACTTGTAATCAGCAGCTTGGGCATCCCAGTTAGGGAGGTTGCAACTGAATTTTGTTAATTATCCTTGATGAACCTTAACTTCCATGCATCTCTCTATCCACTTTCTAAACACATTTGGAATTTGTTACATCCTGTGGAAATGTATTCCAGAATTTAATTACGTATAGCATGAAAAACACATCTGGTTATTTCATACCTGTTGGCTAATGATTTCATTTAATGCCTCCTAGTTTTTCTGTTAAGTGGAAAAAATGAGAAAACTTGTCAGTTCTTCCTCTTCATGCCATTCATGATTTCACTAGTTTTTCATATACCTTGATTATTGATCCTCCTCCAAACTGAGGAATTGCCTAATGAATTTTCTCTATTTTCAATCAGTGCCATGCTTTAGATTATCATTGTTCTCTTGTCTGCTCTAGGAATGTTACAGGAACTGTTCTAGGTCTCCAATATTTTTAAGATGAGGCAATGAAAAAAGAAACTAATATTCCAGGGGTGGATGTAACATCAGTGGAACAGTGATGCTTCAGGTTCTCTTTGTGTATTTCCTAGTAACTTTGACCATTTGTTTGCCCTTCTGATTGCTGTATGTATGCTTTGAGCTCATGATTTCAAAGAACTACCAGTGCTGATATCAAGATTTTTCTCCTGAATTGCAGCAGATTCTTCAGAGTCTGTTCCTGTGTATGTTTAGTTAGAGTAGTTCATTTCCCATGTGGATTACTTTGCATACTACTGCTAGTTCATCTCTGCATATTCATAATTCAGGCTGACTACTGATTAATGTTGGTTTCTAAAAAGCAGCTCTATGACCCCAAGGAGATGCATGCATTAAACCCCAGCAACTCATTTTATGTAGGCTGCTGAACAGACATTAGATGGAAATGACTCCTTCTCTCTGTTCACCTGGGCTAATTTCAAACCAATGTCATAGGAGGGAAATGCTCTGTATCTTGTTAGAAGTCTCTGGAGTTTACCCAGTCAAATCCATTTGTGATTCAAAATTTATTTCTTTTGAAAGATGTGCTCTGCTCCTTATAGAGCTGAAAACAAATAAGAGATTTATAATTTTTTTCCACCTGAGTTCTAAAGAAAGATAAATTTAAAGAAAAAATAAATTCACCAATCTTGCTCTCAAGAAATGAACCCATTTGTTCTTTACAGATACCAAAATGTCAAATGCAACTGTACTCATTTCTCACCACAACATCATGTAAACATGTAAATCAGCAATAAAATAAAGCTTCATTTGATGATCCATTGATGAAACCCTGTTGGCAACTGTCTGAGTGCCCTGGGTGTTACTCAAGCCTCTGAGCACAGCACAGTAAGTCTTGGAAATGGTTTTTACTCTCCAAATGATGCAAAGCAGCACTATCTGACCTGAATTTATGAGTGTTGCTTATCAATGTGAGCATTAATTTTCTGAGCCTAAACAAAGCTGCAAGAAGCAGCAGACAATCGTGTTCCCCAAGGTGTGTTGGCATGTTCTGTCACTTTCTATTGTGTGCATTTAGGCCTCATTGCTTTAATTATAAAACCTAGGATCAAAAAGCTTTAAAAATATATAAATCAAAGAATTTATAAATTCAAAGCTCTGTGTCAGAATAATATACTGCCACTGTTTAACATGTAATTACCTCTTCAAATGCATTATGCATTTGCTCCTTCTTTATCTGCTTTTAAAGCACTCATGTCAGAATTCTGAAGTCCTTCTGCACCAGACACCATTCTCCAGAGTACTGAGTTCAACCTGGAACAAAAATAACTCTGCTGCCTGCTCCTTGATGTCAATTATCTGTCTTACTGGTGTTAATCATTATAGTAACCAAACATAGCACAGCACCTAAAGAGTGTCTGTGGCAGGGAATTATTCTCTTCTTCCACTTTCCACTTCACAGATGTTATTCTGAAGTATAAAATAGCAAGAAACCTAACTGCAGTCTCAGACTGTTGCTGTGACTGCCCAAAGCTTCTGAAATCACCACTGTGAGATGACTGTCCTCCAGCCCAGGCTCAAAGCTAGGAAGGACCATGCATACATCTCAGTAAAGCACAAGATGGATCAGCAATCCCATGCAGAGCTCCAGGCTGGGACAGAGTGGCTGGAGAGCACCAGGCAGAAAGGGACCTGGGAGTGTGGAGAGACAGGAGCTGAACAGGAGCCAGCAGTGTGCTCAGGGGGGCAAGGAGGCCAATGGCATCCTGGGCTGGAGCAGGAACAGTGTGGTCAGCAGGACCAGGAGGTGATTCTGCCCCTGGACTCGGTGCTGGTGAGGCCACACCTTGAATCCTGTGCTCAGTTCTGGGCCCCTCAGCTCAGGAGGGACATTGAGGGGCTGGAGCAGGTCCAGAGAAGAGCAACGAGGCTGGGGAAGGGACTGGAGCACAAGTGCCATGAGGAGAGGCTGAGGGAGCTGGGGGTGTTGAGCCTGGAGGCCTGGAGAAGAGGAGGCTCAGGGGAGACCTTCTCACCCTCTGCAACTCCCTGACAGGAGGTTGGAGTCAGGTGGGGGTTGGTCTCTTCTCCCAGGCAACCAGCAGCAGGACAAGAGGGCACAGACTCAAGCTCTGCCAGGTCAGGTTTAGGTTGGATATTAGGAAGAGATTTTTTATGGGGAGAGTGCTCAGACATTGGAATGTGCTGCCCAGGGAGGTGGTGGATTCACCATGCCTGGAGGTTTTCAAGATGAGACTGGATGTGGCACTTAGTGCTATGGTCTAGCAACAACCATAGAGCTGGACTTATCTTTGAAGTCTTTTCCAACCTGGTTGATTCTATTCTATGAAACTAACTTGGTCTTATTGGCCAAGCATCCTTCAGTCAGCAGAAGTGAAACCTTAAGCAACAGTGAACTGAAGTTGCTGTGAGTTTATGTATATTGGAATCGAGAATGAGATCAGAACTGGTAACTGATACTATATATAAATGGTAAAGATCAGATCAAGAATGGACTTCAGTCTTGCAGACACTTCTGTAAGTGGTTGGTCATCTTTCTATTATGAATGGTAAAGCTCCTTTGGGTGAATTCAGAAATCCTACTGTTTACAGAATGGACTTGTCTTCTAATCTTCAGCATCTTTGCCTGATAAAAATTCTTTTTCCCTTTCTTTTCTCTCACAACTTTTCTATTTCCATAGACTTCATATTATCTACATTTAGCTTAGATTGATAAGGTTTATTATACCAAACACACTTGTAAATTGCTTAAGCAAATTCATACACAGAGAGGGAAAAGGTTATTAGGAAACAGGTACCTAAAATTATGGAAAGGTAAAATATGTGTTCAAAATAAAGCCACAATAGTTTCTTTTATGGTTTCAGGATTATGTATTTGTAGTCAACCATTTCCAAAGTAAATGCATCACACTGAGAAAAATGAGAAGTAGGGCGAGTTAGTTCATTCCAAACCTTTATATAATGACTGCTTCATAATTCATGGCAAAGAATAGAATGAAATGAGCACAGCCTAATACTTTTGAGAAGTGGCACCAGAACTTTTCTTTCTTGTTCATGTTTTAATCAGATTTGTGCTAAATGACCCAGCCCATTTTCACATGTGCAGACTTCAGTGTGTGGTAGGTAGAGCCAGAGGCACAGTGCAGCACAGAAGGACTCACGTGGCAGTGGCAACACTATGGAGAGCTACATTCCAAACAAACCCTGCCAGTTTAATTGCTTCCTGTGCTCCCAGTAAGAGTCTGTTAACTTAATTGAACTCTAAGGTTTGACCATGATTTCCCTGGCTATCTTGGAGGAAATGAAGCCTTGGGAAAAATGCTGGAATCCCTTTTATAGTTGGCATCTTTCAGTCAGACTTGAGAGTTATCAGAGGGTGATTACAACAGTGATCATTTGTGCTATAATTGGAGTCTGCAAAGTCATTCTGTATTAACACAGTGACTTAAAATACTTTGGTTTTGCCAGCACTATTAAAAATATCTTCACCTGTAGCTGCTTGAGCCCACTAATAAACAGTGTCCCTGTACTCAAGCTTCATGTGGCAGGAGTCTGTTTAATATTTTGCTCTGTGTTTTCTGGCATTCATCAGAAATTGTTCTTAATAGATGTTAAAACTAGGTGGCTGTAACAATCTGCCATTTCACCACACAGTTATGTTTTGATTACAGTTGGTGCATCAGTCCAACTTTGTAAACCTTTCCTTCCCCAAAAGCATGTCCTCAAATGTATGTACTGAGTTTTATACATAGTAATACATAGATTCTAAAATAGATTCAAGTGCTCCATAAGTTGTTATGGACAATGTCTACCTGCAATACAGTTTTACAGCCAGATGAACTGAGATTTGGGAGGTGAAATGAACTGTAAGTCAGTGACTAGACAGTATGAGTTCTTAGTTCAAGATGAAATATGATATGGTGATTTTCTTGACACTGTCAATACAGACGTGTATATATTTATATGTATACATACACTATAAGTACATACACACCTAAGTATGTGTATATATTTATATGTATACGTACACTATAAGTACATACACACCTAAGTGTGTATATATTACTCTATATCTGACAGTCTCTCCTGAGATAAGAACTGTTCTATGAAAAAAACCTCCCAGGTTCCTCTATTACATAATCTTTTAATAAATTAGGTACAGTGCAATTAAACACCACAATCTGTTTGTGTAGGTACACATAAACAAAATGCTGGCATAGTGATAATTAACCTTACTTTCACCCCAGATGTAAATTAAGTAAATGCTTTGTAAGGGGAAGTCTGTCTCCTGCCTTGCTTGCTTTATGGCTCCCTAGGAAGGTCTGTTTTCTTCTGCAAATGTAAGGCAAAATAATATAGATCCTGATCTCTTTGAGCTGGTGACATATTTAATCCCTTCAAAGAAGGTCATACAAGAGGAGTTGCAGAACATACAGCAGATACTTTAACTAGCAGTTATTGGAGCCATTCACTGTTCATCATCAAAGTTTCACTGGGGATTGTGTTATGGAGAAGAAACTGCAGTCTTTCCTTTACAACTCATTGAGGTCATAAAATGATAAAATCGTTAAGTCTGGAAAAGATCATCAAGTCCAACCATTAACCAGCACCACCAAATTTACCACTAAACTCTGTCCCTAAGTACCACATCTACATGTCTTTTAAATACCTCTCCAGGGATGGCAATTCCACCCCTTTCCTGAGCAGCCTGTTCCACTGCCTTGCCACCCTTTTAGTGAAGAAATTTTTCCTAATATCCATTCTGAACCTTCCCTCATGCATCTAGATGCCATTTCCTCCCACCCAATTGTTTCACACTTGCTGAAAGAGACTGACTCCCACCTGTCTACAACCTCCTTTCAGGCAGTTGTAGAGAGTGATGAGGACTCCCTAAGCCTCCTTTGCTCCAAACTAAGCAACCTCAGCTCCTTCAGCTGCTCCTGATAAGACTTGTGCTCCAGACCCTTCACCAGCTCTACTGCCCTTCTCTGGACATGCTCCAGCACCTCAATATCTTTTTTTGCAGTGAGAGGCTCAAAACTGAACACAGGGTTCAAGGTATGGCCTCACCAGTGCCAAGGGGGACAACTGCTACCCTAGTCCTGCTGGCCAGGCTGTTTGTGATGTCACTGCCTTCTTGGCCACCTGGGCATGCTGCTGGCTCATCTTCAGCTGGCTGTCAAGCAGCCCCTGCAGGTCCTTTTCCATCAAGCAGAAACAGGTCCCTGGGGAACATGACTTGTCACTGGCCACCAGCTGGATTTAACCCCGTTCACCACTGGGCCTGGTCATCCAGCCAGTTCTTTACCCAGAGAAGAGTACACCTGGCCACTCCATGGGAAGCCAGATTCTCTAGGAGAATCCTGTGGAAATGGTGTCAAAGGCTTCTTCTGACCTCTGTCCTTACTTCTTCATGAACTGAAAACGTATCATTTCATTATCGCTGTGACGATGATGGCCTCCAATTGTCACATCACCCACTAGTTCCTCTCTGTTCAGCAGCTGAGCAGACTGTCCATCTGGTCACAGCTCATGCAGTTGTTGTCACTGCTGCCATCCTGCACCAGTGACAGGCTCTGTCCCTCCCTGCAGTCAGGTTACATGTTTTCATGGGAGCTCTGTGTGGGTCACCACCTCCTTTCTGGCACGTGCAGAGGATGTGGCTTTTGGTTGAGTAGATAACATAGCTGCATTCCCTCTGAGATGATTCTGACCACCCTCTGAGCTCACCCCTCCAGCTGCAGTGGGATCTCATCCTTCCTACACCCTCAACCACTGCCCCACTCTGGCCTACCCAGTTTGACCACTTTAGCTGCTACTGCTCCTAGGCTCACTGCTGCCTGTGCTGGGAAAACCACTGTTCTTCCTGGCCCTGCCACACTGAGCCAGTGCTGCTCCACTGGAGGGTCCCACAGGGACTGGGAACACTCTTGGTGCTCACTGCCAGGTCTGGCCAATTTATGAAACTCCCCATGGTCCCCTGGTGCAATCATTGGCTCTAGAGCATGTCTTGTAATTTGCCTTAGTAGTTTGCAGTTTGCCTTGCCAGGGTAGTTTGCCTTGGTGACTTTGCCTTGGTGACTTTGCCTTGGTGACTTTGCTGAAATGACTCCATTCTTGTTTTTCCATTAACATCTATGACAGCACAATACTAAACCAGTCCCAATAGTGACATGCCTTTTTCAACATGTCCTGCACTTTTGGAATATGTTCTTGTTTTTCAAAGGTATCCTGAAATACTATGATTTGAAGCTACATGTAAGGTAGGAACAATTCTTACTGGGGATTTCTTACTAGAAACTGAAATGACTCCATTCTTGTTTTTCCATTAACATCTATGACAGCACAATACTAAACCAGTCCCAATAGTGACATGCCTTTTTCAACATGTCCTGCACTTTTGGAATATGTTCTTGTTTTTCAAAGGTATCCTGAAATACTATGATTTGAAGCTACATGTAAGGTAGGAACAATTCTTACTGGGGATTTCTTACTAGAAACCAAAGGATATATATTCCTAAAAGCAATAGCATGCTTTTGTAAAGAAGATACATACTATTCCTGCTCAGGAAGGATTTGGATTTTGTTATCTATGTCCTGAGCTACTGTAGGTATGATTGACTTGGATACTGGAACTAACTCCTTAGCTGTCACAATTTCATTTACCTTAGGAAGGCAAGGAAATTTCAGCCTCAAATTTATTGTCTATAAAATCTGTGTGCACCTTCTTTGGCTTTTGATATATATTTTATCTTTTGTGCTGAAGACAACTGATAATAATATGTTCTTAGAGGACAGAATGTCATGCCTGCAAGAAGTGAAACTCTCTTATTTTACACATCCTTTATAGCAGTGTGATCACCATTTTGCTGCTCAGAGTAATTTGGACATTGCTTTACTGAGCCTTTATCTAACCTTTTTAGTAAAAGTAGGTAGTACCTTTGTTACATGGAGATCTCAGATACAGACTTAGCTTATGGTATGTGTTTACCCTGTCATTTCAGTTTGGATCATGAATGTGATTTTGAGGGCAGTTTCTCAGTTGATCACAATTTCATAGTAAATCCAATCAAAAGGTGTTTTCCAGGAGGAAACTAGTCACTCCAGCTGCTGGTGGGTACTAAATCCCTGGGTCAAAGCTGGAGCCAGTGCAAAGTAAACACAATTTGTAACATCACTGTGGATGCTGAGTCCTCAACACCAAGTGTTATACTCCATAGAACCTGTTCCTCTTGCCAGCATAGCCTGAGAGCCCTAATGAGATCACACAGAGTGGAGCATTGGCACAAAATTTTAAATAGATTTTTTGAGAGATAAGGAATAGTCTGACATGAACAATAATTGAGACAATTAAAATCACCATGATTTCCCAAGCTTCCTTTAAAAGTCAACAGCTCATTATTGAAAAATCTTGCAGTACTTTGATTCAAAGCCAACAGAAGTGGTAAAACCATAGCAAAAAGAGCAATATCATAAAATATCAGCTCAAAAAGTCATAAAACAACTCCACTCAGAGATTTGTCTGAGGCATGACACTGCATGCTGTGCTAAATTTGTTCAGCAATTTTTTCCTCAGTGATATTAACCATCTTATTTTATGTACATTATTGTTCTACTGAAAAGAATCTGTTTAATGGTTTTGTATACTATGTAAGTTTCAACACAGAAGAAACCTTATACTTTTTAATCATAGTCTGATTAGACTGTGATTAGATTGGTGAGGCAGTGGCACAGGTTGCCCTTGGAATGTGGTGGCTGCCCCAACCCTGACAGTGTTCAAGACCAGGTTGGATGAAGCCTTGAGCAACCTGATCTAGTGAGGAGGTGTCCCTGCCCAGGGCAGAGGGTTGGGACTAGATGATCTGTAAGGTCCATTCCAACCGTTAAATTCTATGATTCTATAATTCCACAAAGCCTGTGCCAACACGGGGGAGTGCAGTTAGAAAAGACTCACACCTGTCAAGGTGAAGCAGCTTTTGAAAAATCACCCATGATTTCAGACTAACAAGCAAAATAATTTCAGAACCAGCAAACAAATCTTGGTACCACTGTAGAAATCACTACTAAGAATGTATAAAGAGCAAGTGCCCATTCCTTCTAAATTCAAGGAAGAGCAGGCAAAGACAAGGGCAAGTAAAATGATCAATAGAGAACCTGTTTCATGGACTAGAAGTACACAATGTTGAACCTAAGACCGAGAGGGAGATGATTGCTCACTATGGATGTCTCAGATGATAAACATCAGACATGAAGCAAGCTGCTTAAACTGAAGGACAATTTTAGCACTAGAATAAATGGAGATAAACAGACTAGGAGTGAATTTAGCCCATAAGGAAGTTGGAACAAGACTTCCTTATATTTGGAAAGGAGGAGAGAATATTATGTAGTTGATTTAAAGATACAGCTTAGATTATTTATGAATGAGAACCACAAGGAAGTCACCACTCAAAGGAAGAGACCAGTTAAATTACCACTCACAGACCTTCACTTTTTCATCTTCGTACTTTAGAGGAGAAGGATAGTCTTGATCTTCATGGAATTTTCTTGCATTTTCCTTGCAAATATGCTTTTACTTTCTATAAACATTTGCACCAGATTTTTTTGCAGCCTCATAGAGAAGTGAGATTTATTCAGAATCCACAAAAATTCTGAAAGCACCTGGAAAATAGCATGTTTGAACTCACATGTGTATGTGTATTTTGACAATAAATGATAGATGACATTAAACTTTTAAGAGGCTTAATCATTTCCATCTCATATAAAGAAATTTAATTCAGCCATGATACTCATCTGAAACTCTCAGCAAAGGTAATTAAATACGTGATAAAAAGAGGTTGATGAATATCTTCCTAACATCTCAGCTCTGCATGGAAATGATATCAAGGCATTAAATGGGCAATGATGGCAGCAAATGTAAAGGAATCTTCTCTTAATAACAACTTCAGAAATTTGATGCTGACTTCTGTAAATTTGAGGTTGGTGTTGAATTCTCTAAAGTTGATCTTGATTTATACCAGTAGAGTCAAGAGCAAAATGTGCTTCCAAGTCATTTACATAAGTTCAATTCGTCTTAGATCGGTGAAAAATTCTGTCAAAGCTTGTTGAATTAGATGGTATTAAGTAATCAGGATTGTCCTAGTATAGATTTGCCTAGACCTAGATTGGAGTTCATCTCAATTGATCTTTTAAAAAGAGCTATTTTTCATAAATCTTCGTTATCAAGCTCCTGAAAAACTAACTATGCAATATCCCTGGTTGGAGAGATCCTTTCTCACCTGTACCTCATTTTTCAATCATAGGTAGCTAAAGTACATTCCATGTTTCTTTCTCCTTTCATTTCTACCACTCTATTAAGATCACCTGTGAAAAATTCCTTATTTTGCTGCTAGTGAGGCAGAACACACATTGGAATGAGGAGTTGTCTGAAAATTGGAAAGTTCACCAAAGGATTAGATATGATTTGCCCTGAAATGGTAATGGAGTCTTGTATGGATTGAATGATATCCCATTAGAAAGTTGTGAGGTATTCGTAATTTAAAAAAAAAAAAAATTCCCTTTCATGTTTGGTGAATATTGAAGTTAGTTTAGTCTTACAAACAGATCTATTAAAAGTTGAGCAATTCCCAATAATTTCTTGTTGATTGTCAAGGACTTTATGCCTGCAAATAAAAAATAGACTGTGTACCTGTGTTCTCACATTCAGAGAACAAATCCAGCTTTATAGTTCATTGATGGTGATAAACTACAAAAACAAATCCAGCTTTATAGTTCATTGATTTTATACTAGTTATGCCCTTCTGAAGGAATTTATTTTTTTCCCCACACATAAAGTGGGGGTGGAATAAAAAAGAATTATTCGTTTCACAGAATTATAGCCACTGCTCATTGCAAGTATTAAATTTTGCCTTCAGGGAAAGGTATCTTAGGTTTGAATGTATCATGGACAAGGCAGAATCAAGGAAATTTGTTTCTATATTTCATGTATAACTACTAGAGTATACTTGTAATTTCCATTTGTATTAATCCTTCTAGTTCCAAGCACTTTCTAAGGCCAAGCACTGAACCCACTGAATTTCTTGACAAGTAAGATGAACAATTTCCTCAGCTAAATGAGAGGAAATAAAATTCTTGAAGCACATGAAGGAAATTATAGCAGTGATGCGGCAACATTACACTTTAGGCTATCTGTTGTTTCTGAGTCAAGAAGTACCTACTGACTGTGTTCTACTAATCTTTGTTTCCTTTGCTCTGGAAGGAAAAAAACCTTGAAATGCCTTCAATTTTGCTACTCTGGGAAACTGTCCCAGTGCAATAAGACATGGGAGTTTGATGATTCCTGCCGTGTAAATTAAGTCACGAACGAGGTCAAATACCATCAGTGAGTGAGAGTTTATTACTGGTCATAAAAAAGGGGGAGGGGGAAAGGGCAGCTGGAGAGCCAGAAACTGGTAAGGGGGAAGTAAGCAAGATTTGAGATGCAAAAGCAGAGATAGTCACCACCATGGATCCAACTATGTTCTGGTGAACAGTAGTCATCTTTTGTGTAAATTAAGTCACGAACGAGGTCAAATACCATCAGTGAGTGAGAGTTTATTACTGGTCATAAAAAAGGGGGAGGGGGAAAGGGCAGCTGGAGAGCCAGAAACTGGTAAGGGGGAAGTAAGCAAGATTTGAGATGCAAAAGCAGAGATAGTCACCACCATGGATCCAACTATGTTCTGGTGAACAGTAGTCATCTTTTCTTCACCACAGATGTTCTGGTGAACAGTAGTTATCTTTTCTTCACCATCTCTTGACTTTGACCATTTTTTATAGGGTTCTGTTCACCATCTCTGGACTTTGACCATTTTTTATAGGGTTCTGCCAGGGAGATGATTAGCCAGCTTCCCTGGAGTTACTGGGTCTGCACGTAGTGATTCCCAGCACCAGTACACTAAAATTCTCTCACAAATGTTCTGGGGACGTTGTGGTCTAGGTGCAGCTAGAGATTATTTTCCCCTTCCCTGGGAAAGCTGTGGCAGTTAGAGGTTCATGGTGGCTTGTTGTTTCCTGTGCTTTCAGTCCAGCTAGAGGGATAGGCAAAATTTCCTGGTTTTCATTCTCCTTTTGCAAGCCCAGCAAGATTTGAGGCAAACAATTAGGATTTTGCCATACAACAAGATGTCAAAACTAGGCAACATCGAAATAAACATTTCTTTACAGAAACAAAAGAACTTTTATTCCATTTTATTTTCTAGAGCAATGACTTTATGATGAGTGCACAGTAGAAGGCTTCAAGCATAATTTTAACATTCATTGTTATCTATTCATTTGGCATTGCAGATAGTGTGATTCTAATGCATATCATGTTGCCTAAACTTAACATTTCTTTATTTTGAGTGACTTTTGGGGATGTATGTTTATCCATTATTTCTGTCTCTTTTGGTTATTCTGTATGCTATTTTAAAGGCAACTTCTGAGGCTCCTATTTACCAGTAGAGATTCCATGGTGTCTACAATTTCACTTTTAATGGGAGAAAACTGCAATTTGTTCCTTTAGCTTCCTAAAGCTATCTGAACTTTTCTATCTATTTCAGATATATAGGTGTATGTGTTTGTATCTTTCTAACTCATTACAAACATATTTCCTGCTCTGAGACATTAGTTGATGGCTAATATTGTCCATAGAGGGAAACCTGAAGTGAAGGTTGCTGTTTGCCATTGTTAGATATCAGTGTGAATGCAAATTACATTGCAAGTTAAATCAGTCTGTGAGCTGATATATGACTGGTTAGACAACTGGTCTTTGTCTGACAGTAGAAGAGGAAAATATATTTCTAGTAGAAACTTAGATTGAAAGTTCCTTCAATCTTTCCAAAAATAAACCAATAAAGAATATCAAGTCATTAGTGAATTGATGCCTTTAATACCTTAACATCAGTCAAGAGTTTAAAACCATTTTGCTTTAGAACTATTAATTATACTTCATTCGGCAAAAGAATAGGGGAGAGGAAAAATTAATGGTTTCAAGAGGCTTAATATCACCTGGTTTTAATATTAAAATTATTATGGCGACAGGCTAGAAATATGGAGGAAAATTCTTTCTGAGGTTACTCTTCCTAAAATAGTAGATCATATATTTTATCAAGAAACCTCAAGAAACCTCATCATTCATTCATAGATAGGAGCTGAGCTACTCAGGAGTGACTCAATTTAACCACTACCTCCTTCTTATAGTTTTCTTCCAGTTCTTCATAGTAATGTCAGCAACTCTAGAATGAAGGAAGAAAGATATACATATAAAGATATAT
>NW_008678731.1:0-251 GCF_000695815.1 Acanthisitta chloris
ACAAGATTGATGCATCTCGCAAAGCCACCGTTTTAATAAAAAATTTAATATCAGTTAAATGGGAGGAATTGTGTCATTGAGTGACTCCAGTTTAAGTCTGCGTTCTCCTATGATTATTAATCATACTGTGTTTGTTACAATGCATGCAACTGCTAGTGTGATGTAGTTTAGCTATAATTTTAAAGAAAAATGGGGAATATGTTAGGGCCTGGCTAGCTGAGGAGCTGTAACTTGAGCAACAGTTAAAAGAA
>NW_008678731.1:482-919 GCF_000695815.1 Acanthisitta chloris
GGTAATCCTTGCTATCAGTTTCCCAGGATGTAAAAGCCGGATGCAGCTTAAAATTGTAACCTATCATGAGTAATAATTATACGTACTGACAACCAGTCAAAAGTTGCGTGATCAGTGCATAGATGCATGCATGGGAAACTTTATACTATAAATACTGTTAGATGCCCAAAATAAAGTATACCTTAGGTAGGCTAAGTATTTAGCAAAAATAAGTTAAATCATTTAGTTTTTATTGGTTTGTTGTTGATGTTGATAACATGTGCTCGTAAGATTAATTTCTGGAAGGGTTAGTAAAGCCGTGAAGCAAGTCTGGATTGCTCAAAAACAAACGGGGGATTTGTGGGAGAATTTCTGATTGCAATCCAGCCTTGCTAGCAGGGCCTGAGCAAGCTGCAAGCTAAGCTGTTCAAGGACACTGCTGCGGCTGGGATGGGGGA
>NW_008678731.1:1461-3248 GCF_000695815.1 Acanthisitta chloris
ATTAAGGTTTCAAATGGAAGGTGAAGGGCCAGTGCAAGAACCTTCTCAGAGTGATGGAGCATCCTATACTTTCAGTCTTGCCAGGAGACATTGAGTAACTGCTGTCCTAAAAAAGGGTCCTAGAACAAAAAAGACAGTGCTAGGCATCCCTTTTCCCATGCAGCCTTAAACTGCACAGTGCCCATTGGTGCTCTGGTCACTTTTAGGTGAATGCACCCTTACATTTTTGATGTCTCACTGAGCCCAGCTCCATCATTTTAATCCGGCTGCAAAAGGTGACAGGGGAGAAAACAGTTACTGGGTCTCACATACCCATCACAGGCTCTCAGCTACACCATGCACACTGGGGCTATGCCTCTCTTTTGAAGCCTCTAAACTGCACTGCCAGCAATGAGACTATTCACTCTCCTGGGGATTACAACTGACCCCCTGCACTAACTGCTCCCGCACGAAAGGTGCCAGCACAAAAAGCTCTCATTGGCTTTTACATGACTATCTCTGAATAACCCAAAGTGCAACTCCAAAGCTGACAACGTCTCGTCAATACTCTCCAACGAAATGTGTCAGGACAGAAAGATTTCGCTGACCTTCCCCTTCCATTTGCAAACTTTTATTTGCATCACACCTTTGCCAAAAGAAAGGTACTCTCACTCCTCCCTCAGGAGCCCAACTCCAAACTCTGACACTGAGATCCGAAATTGAATACAGCTGGGAATTTCCCCTACAAATAAATTTCCAGACAAGAAGGCTGTCACTGGCCTTTACCCCTCTCGTTCATCCTGTCATTTGCACTGCAAGCACTGGGAACAGGTGCTTTCCTTCCAACGGAAAAGCACCTTAATTCCTTTTTCAAGAACTGACCAATGAACTTTGTCCAGAAGCTTCAGTATTGGATACATTCAAGGATTGCTCCCACAGAAAAGGCACCAGGAGAGAAAGGTCTTGCTGGCCTTTACATTCACTGGGAAAAGATCATCTGCAGGACCAGCAGCAGGACTAGTGTTCCCTTCCACAGAGAAGGGTAGGGCAATTCAAATTCAGGACTCCAGTTCTGGCATGAGGAACTGAGCTCCAATATTGGTAATATCTAGGGATTGCTACAAAACAAGCTACCACAAGATAAAGATTTTTCTGGCCTTTCTATCTCCGAGGAAGCCTATCCCCTGCTCCTAAAACACTGGTCCAGGCTGCTTTTCTTACCAGGGAAAAAGCACTTCCAAACACTGTCACGAGCTCACCACCAAAATTTGGATACCACCTCCAGTTTTACATGCAGACAAGAACAGCTCCCGCACAAGAGGTGCCAGGACAGACATGTCTTCCTGACCTTTCCTTCCACTGGGCAGATGATCATTTCAGCACCACCAGCAGGACCAGGAGCTTCCTTTCTGTAAGCAATTAAAGAATACCTTGCCTGTCTCAAGCACTGGGATGGCCACAAAAGGGATGTGCCCTGAGAGACATGCCAGACATCACAGCAGCACCATGAGACAAGAACAAAAGAGAAGAGTTGTGCTAATTCCAGGCCTGGCAGAGGCAAGATCTGGTCAGCACATCCCAATTAATGCGTCTGGGCAAAATCTCCCACTGTGGGAAACTGTATACACACATCACCGGTCAAACAAAGATCTCCTGAGCTATGGAACAGCATCTCACACTGCTGGTGCTACAGAAAGCAAAACACCATAACATATTAGCAACCAATGCAAACAGCTCTCCTGGACACTGTAACCTGTCTTAGAAATCTTCTTTTACTATACATGTTCAATGTTTTCAAGTAGTAAAAT
>NW_008678732.1:0-490 GCF_000695815.1 Acanthisitta chloris
TTTCTAATGCTGACAACATCTTCTAATCACTGGGCATAGGTGGGGAGAATTTATTCTGTGCCCTAGGAGCTTGGAGCCTTAAAATCTGGAGTATGGATAGTTTGACTGTGCTTGTTCTGTCTTTACAAAGATGGTAAACTGAAGGTGTGAGGAGGGGGAGCATAGAGGTTGCACGATTGTGAAGATCTTGAAGATAAATAGGCATGTGCAGGTGCTGGTTATTGGTTGGGACCATCGTTCATTTAGCATTGCATCTCTGGTGCTGTCCAGATGTGAACAACCCCTTCTGATGGTCATGATTTAACCCCCACTGGCAACTAATCACTCACACCCTGCCTCTACTACCCATCACAGTGGGATAGGAAGGAGAATTGGGGGAAAAAAAAAGGTGGAACTCATGGGCTGAGGCAAAAAACAGCAGTTAAATAATTGAAGTTTATTAAAATATAACAGCATTAATAATAATACCGACAGCAATACTAATAATTGT
>NW_008678733.1:0-1517 GCF_000695815.1 Acanthisitta chloris
TATTTCCTTGGAATTTTGAGATATTTCTCTGGAATTTTGAGGTATTTCTGTGGAATTTGGAGGTATTTCCATGGATTTTTGAGATATTTCTATGGAATTTTGAGGTATTTCCATGGAATCTTGAAGAATTTCCGTGAAATTTTGAGGTATTTCCATGGTTTTTTGAGGTTTCTCTATGGGGATTGAAGGTATCTCCATGGAATTTGGAGATATTTCCTTGTAATTTTGAGCTTTTTCCATGAAATTTTGAGGTATCTCCACAGAATTTTGGGGCGTTTCCACAGAATTTTGAGGTATTTCCGTGGAATTTGGAGATATTTCCTTGGTTTTTTGAGGTATATCCACAGAATTCTGAAGTATTTTCTCGGAATTTTGTGGTATTTTCATGGAATTTTGAGACATTTCCATGGAATTTGGAGGGATCTCAATGAACTCTGTGGTGTTTTCATGGAATTTGGAGTATTTCCATTGAATTTTGATATATTTCCTTGGAATTTTGAGATATTTCCGTGGAATTTTGAGATATTTCCATGGAATTTTGAGCTGTATCTATGAATTTGGAGATATTTCCTGGGAATTTTGTGGTATTTCCATGGGGATTGGAGGTCTTTCCATGGAATTTTGAGGTATTCCCATGGAATTTGGAGATATTTCCATGGAATTTTGAGGTATCTCCATGGAATTTTGAGGTATTTCCCTGAAATTTGGAGCTATTTCCATGGAATTTGGAGCTATTTCCATGAAATTTTGAGATATATCCATGGAATTTTGAGGTATTTCCATGGAATTTGGAGATATCTCCTTGGGGTTTGGAGGGATCTCCATGGATTTTTGAGGTATTTCCTTGAAATTTGGAGGTTTCTCTATGGAATTTGGAGGGATCTCCATGGAATTTTGTGGTTTCTCCATGGAATTTTGTGGTTTCTCCATGGAATTTTTTGGTGTTTCCATGGAATTCGGAGGTTTCTCCGTGGAATTTGAGGTTTTTCCCTGTAATTTTGTGGTATTTCCATGCAATTTTGGAGTCTTTCCATGGCGTTTCGAGGTATTTCCCTGGATTTTGAGATATTTCCACGGAATTTTGAGGTAATTCCACAGAATTTTTTCTCCATCCCAGGAATTTTCTCCCCCTCACCTTTGTGATTTTCCCCTCAGGGTTGGACCAAACCCAACGCGTTCCACGTTTGCATCACTTCCTACAAATTGGTGCTCCAGGACCATCAAGCGTTCCGACGGAAAAACTGGAAATATTTGATCCTGGATGAGGCTCAGAACATCAAAAACTTCAAATCCCAACGGTGGCAGTCGCTGCTCAACTTCAACAGGTGAGAACACACCTGGGCAGGGCTCACCTGGGCAGGACACACCTGGGCATCAGGACACACCTGGGCAGGGCTCACCTGGGCAGGGCTCACCTGGGCAGGACACATGTGGGCAGGGCTCACCTGGAACACCTGGGCAGGGCTCACCTGGCAAGGTCGCACCTGGCAAGGGCTCACCTGGGCATCAGGACACAC
>NW_008678734.1:0-3483 GCF_000695815.1 Acanthisitta chloris
AGGGATTGTGTGTGTGTGGGGGGGGACACGGTGTGATCTTTGATTTATAGACAAACATAGGCAATCTTAACCCAAAAGGAATTTGCTTCAGAAACTACATTAAAATAGAAGTTGAAACATAAAGCAAATTTAATTCTAATTGGTGGTGTTTGCCATGCTATGTAGTTCTAGAAGTACTTTAATTTTGAAGGATGCATAATGGAAGACTTCACTATGTCAAATACATTTTATATTCCTATAAAGGTATTTGAAAACCATATAAGAAATATGGTTTTGTCCACAGATTTCAATTAGGAGAGATGATAATGGCTTTTCCCTATTGCATGTATCTATGCTAAGAGTTGCTTTATGTTATCATTTAGCAGCTGTTGTAACACATAATCTGTTTTAAAATAAGCTAAATGAAAAAGTGATAAAATAATGAACATCTCAACAGTTAAGATCGTGTCTATTGCAGTTTATGGAGTTTTACATGGAGCATAGTCCCACTGATGTAAGCTGGCAAATGCTGTAGACAAAACAAAACATTCTGTAAACACAGAAATCTCATCTGAAGTAGGCATGACATCCTCTCTTTAGACATTAAGTCAGTCGGGGAGAAAAACTCTAAGTATGAATATGACACTGTGGTTTTTTTCCAATGAATATCCAATATTACATTTGCTCTGAAAAAGAGTGAGCTTCTGGATTTTTAAAATGTCTTCTAAAGTGAATTGGGCCAATGAGAGGGTGAAAAGATCTCCTGGAGAGATATACTCATTTCAATTTTGAAAGATGCCATAGATTTTGGGTTAGTCTATTAACTTTGGCAATAAAAAGGTATGTTCCACTACTAGTCAGACCTTTAGGTAGGCATGGGAGAGTGAGGCAGAGACCCCACTGAACCACTTTTGTGCACCTAGCCCTGAGTCACAAACAAAATTAGTGGCTAGGCAGAGAACAAAACCTTAACTGGTTAAACCTGGAGATATTCCTATTTTGTTGAAATCTGATTCTCATCCCCCATGATAAGTATCAAAAAGAAAGGATATGCCTTGTCCAAAATCTGCCCCCAGACTGAGAGACACATTGGTTGACTAAGCTTCTGCAGAAATACTAAAATAAAACTCAATTTCTAAAAAGGCACTGTACCTTGTACCATTAACCTAGGAGTAGAGTGTCAGTCCTGTCTACATCTTAACAAACTGACATTACCAGATGAGGAATTACTTTAAAAAGCTTATGACATAAGCTGGCAACAAAGCATGCCAGTACCTTTAACCATACTGTCTATTGGGACATTTTAACCAAGCCCTTGCAGCTCATGCCTCAAGATTAATGATGAACAATGTACATCCAGGAAGTAAAATTAACCTGTGACCAGAATATATGTGGATAATTCAGGAATTTTAAGCATAGGGTAAAGCATAGCACTGGTTACTGACATCTCTTTTCTAATGTTATAGTTGATATCAGCTATACTAATAAAGTAGGGAAAATAAAAATGGTCCTTTAAACATTCACTTCATCACTTATATTCAGTTTCTGTATTGAACTTCTTGAGGGTTTAAAATATCCCATGCAAAAGTTGCTCACAGTATCATATGGCTGCAAGGTAGGCAATTCTGATTTGACAACATGATGAAAGAGGTTTTTAACAGTGGTAAAACGTCAGTAACCATGGCATAGGTAATACAGTCCCTTGTATGAAATAATGGATTCAGTATGGTCACATATCCCTGAGACAAATGCAAAACTGGAGGAAATGCAAGAAAGGGCTGTTAAGATAATCAGGGAAATTGAGATCTGCCTGCGTGAGAAGAGCTTGTTTAGTCTCTGTCGATGAGGACTGAGAGGTGATACGACTGGTCTCCATCAATATTTTAGAAGGCAAGCATTGAAGAGAACAAAAAGCTAATTAAACTAAAGGACAATGTCAGCACAATGACAAGCAGGTATAAATTGACCATGAATACATTTAAGTATGAAATGAGAAGAAACTTTCTAGCCAGCAAAGAAAACAAGTTTTCAAAGAAGAGATGCAGCAGCAAAATGCTTAAGAACAGTAAACAGTGATTTTCCCTAACAGCTTGTGTGTTTGACATAGCTGGCTGTCAAGGGAAGAGATTCAGTAGCTTTTCCTTGGCCACATTTGGCTTATGTCTTTTATCATCCAAGACAAAAACAGGGTTTTAGATGCACTTGTATGTAGGATGAGGACAAGGAAGGGAGGTTGCTTCCTAAATGGTCGGTCATCTGATCTAAGGCCTTGTCTTTTCATCCATCTGGTGAAGACAGTGGCTGAATTCAAACATAAAACATCCAAATTTTGAATACTTGATACTTAACTGAGTTGCAACTTAGCATTTATCTCTGTCTTTTATAACATACCTTGTGAATCTTAAGCTAGAGGACAGCCCTTGTTTAGCTATGCATTAACAATATTTTCATTTCTATTTTACTTCCCCTCAAGAAGACAATGGTTTTATGTTCTATATTCTTTGAAAATCTCAACCCAAACTCTGGGTTTACACCTTTGTCATGTATTCCAAAAATTCCTCCAAACACCACTGGAGCAGTGGTCATCAATGCAGCAGGAAGCTAAACTGAAGTTAAAGACAAAAGCAGATTATCTGGGATGTGTGTAACATGTCTCTTGTCCCAGCTACACTTCTAACTTCGTCTCCCACTCTCAGTCATGCTTCATGGAAATAGAGGAAAAATGCAACTGACACTGCAAGTGACCAAAGTAAAAAGAAATAAAATGAAACAAGAGCTTTAAGAATAAATAGTGAGCTTCATTTAACAGAGAAAGAGCCTCAACTTTTATTAATATCTCAAACCTAAACACATAGTTTCTGCTGCATTATGGCAGTGTCAGTATGCCAATTTCAGCTCATTTTGTTTCACAAACAAACGTCACAACAGATCATATTTTAGCAGAGCTGAATCCCTTTATTAAAGCCAGACTTCATAGACTTCGCAGTTTGTGACAAGCCGTGACTTCAGTTCACATGCAGAGCCATGGGTACCCACTGTGCTGCACAGATGAGCTTTGCTCACCTGTGCTGGTTTGGGCTGAAGTAGAGTTAACTTTCTTCACAGTGGACAGTATGGGGTATGTTTAGGATTTGTGCAGAACACAGGGTTGATAATACAGAGATGGTTTTTTTACTGCTGAGCAGAACTTACGCAGAGCCAAGGCCTTTTCTGCTTCTCCTACTGCCACACTGGCAAGGAAGTTGGGGGTGCATGGGAGACTGGGAGCTAACACTGGTAGGACAGGTGACCATTCTGACCAAAGGGATATTCCACATAACATGGCATCATGCTGAGTATATAAAGGGGGAGGAAGGAGGAAGGGGGAGGAAGAAGGAAGGGAGTGCTGGCATTTGGAGTGATGGCATTTGTTTTCCCAAGTGGATGTTACGGATCCTGCTGTCCTGGAAATGCTGAACACCTGCTTGACCACGGAAAGCAGTGAATTAATTCCTTGTTTTGCTT
>NW_008678734.1:3497-4249 GCF_000695815.1 Acanthisitta chloris
TTTTGGTAAAAAGCCGTGACTTCAGTTCACATGCAGAGCCATGGGTACCCACTGTGCTGCACAGATGAGCTTTGCTCACCTGTGCTGGTTTGGGCTGAAGTAGAGTTAACTTTCTTCACAGTGGACAGTATGGGGTATGTTTAGGATTTGTGCAGAACACAGGGTTGATAATACAGAGATGGTTTTTTTACTGCTGAGCAGAACTTACGCAGAGCCAAGGCCTTTTCTGCTTCTCCTACTGCCAGGCAACCCGGGAAGTTGGGGGTGCATGGGAGACTGGGAGCTAACACTGGTAGGACAGGTGACCATTCTGACCAAAGGGATATTCCACATAACATGGCATCATGCTGAGTATATAAAGGGGGAGGAAGGAGGAAGGGGGAGGAAGAAGGAAGGGAGTGCTGGCATTTGGAGTGATGGCATTTGTTTTCCCAAGTGGATGTTACGGATCCTGCTGTCCTGGAAATGCTGAACACCTGCTTGACCACGGAAAGCAGTGAATTAATTCCTTGTTTTGCTTTGCTCGTGTGCGCGGCTTTTGCTTTCCTTAGTAAACCGTCTTTATCTCAACGCACGAGTTTTCCAGCTTTTACCCCTCTGATTCTCTCCCCCATCCCGCTGACGGGTGAGTGAGCGAGCAGCTGCGTGCGGCTCGGCTGCTGCCTGGGGTTAAACCACGACACCACCCCAGGATGCACACCGAGGCAGGCACAGACACTCCGCCCGGCCTGTGCTCCTCCCTGCGGAAAACC
>NW_008678735.1:0-1307 GCF_000695815.1 Acanthisitta chloris
ACCCACACTGGAGCAGGTGGATTCCTGGAGGAGGCTATGAACACATGAGGAGCCCTTACTGGAGCAGGCTCCTGGCAGGGACCTGTGGACCTGTGGAGAGAGGAGACCCACACTGCAGCAGAGGTCCTGGTAGTACTTGTGATCCTGTGGGGCTCCTGTGCAGGAGCAGGATGTTCCTGAGGGGCTGGACTGCACCTTATGGAGTGTGACCTATGCTGCAGCAGTTTGTGGAGAACTGCTAGTTGTGGGAAAGAATCACATTGGAGAAGTTTGTAGAGAACTGCCTCCTGTGGGAGGGAGTCCACACTGAAGCAGGGGATGGACTCCTCTCCCTGAGAGCCATGGCAGAAATGTGTGATGAACGGACCTTAAGCCCCACTCCCTGTCTCCCTGCACCACTGAGGGAAGAGGTAGAGCTGGGAAGGAGGGAAGGGTGGAGGAACATGTTTTTAAGGTCTGCTTTATTTACTCATTATCCTTCTTGGATCTTGTTAGTAAGAAAATCACTTAATTTCCCCAAGCTGAGTCTGTTTTGCCTGTACAGGTATTCAATGAGTGATCTCTCCTGGTCCTTATCTCAACCAATAAACCTTTTATTATATTTTCTCTCCCCTGTCCATTTTTTTTGGAAGGGAGTGAGAGAATGGCTTTGGTGGGTGCCCAGCATGAAGCCAGGGTCAACCCACTACAACTTTGGAATCCAAAACTGAGAGCAAGAACAAGTCTGAATGTAATGATACAAAATAATGCTCTGGAGTATCTTGTAATTAATTTTCAAGAGGATGTGCATCTGCTATCCAAAGCTCTGGTATGGAGGGTTTCTGTCAATGATGTTTTGGGTGTTTAGTCAGCACCGAAAGACTTTGTAAGTTTTTTATATCTTTTCAAATGTTTGTGCGTGCCTGTCTGTGTCTCTGTGTTTGATTTTCTGATTCCGTTGTCTGTCTAGCCTTTATATTTCATTTAATATCCAACTGAAACTGGGTATCATCGTACCTTAAGCCAAGGAGTCGGCATTTCCAGTCTTCCTGCCTTCTCAGAAAAGGCAGTCAACATCTAGTTGTCATTTCCCATGTTTGGGAAATACCCTTATATGCTTTTGGTAATTATTAGCTAAGAACGTACCTCTACACCTTTCCTGATTTAAAGTGAATGGTAAAGTTTCGGAGAAGCTCAAAACCAGGAAAACTCAGAAAACAGTGAAGAAAATTCCACTTTGAAGTTTGTGTTCAAATCGGTGCTGACCTATGGCTGTGCACCACAAGAATAGGGAGCCAGACCTCTGGTGAGGTTTGAGATGAACTTTC
>NW_008678735.1:1339-2151 GCF_000695815.1 Acanthisitta chloris
CCCGGTGCCCATCAGAATCCGTGAGAGATATTCCAGCAGGCTCTGTGAAGAGTGGGTGGTTAATTTTCAAAGGTAAGTATCTCAGAAGGGGCAGAGTTTGGTAAGTAGAAGCAGTTTGCTCTGTAACAGGCTCAGCAATAAGCTCTGCAGCACACAGCATGCCTTGTGCTGCTGCCCAGCCACAGTTGGACACTGGGGGTATGACCTTTCCTCTCATTCTCACCAGCATTTTGACTGAAGCTAACCTTTCCTTTGCCAGCATCATAATGCTATCAGTCTCTTTGAGAAACCTTTTCCTGTTTGTTTTTTGTCTCTATTGTAAATTCCTCTAAGAAAATAACAAGTAGAACTAAGTAATTCTCTCAGAGCATGTACCAATTCACTATCACAAGGAGCATGGGCTTTTTTTTCATTTAAGCACATCTAGTTTGCCATCATTGTCTGAAATCAGTTAAAGTTCATGCATATATATATGCAGGAATTCAGTTGTGACTGTTTGTACTTCTGTGTCCTTCATTTACCAGTAATGATATAGATCAGTACAGTAAATGTTTCTGTGCATTAGAGATGTACATGTTTTGTAAGTTTTAACTTTTTTTTCTGACTTTACAACTTTGGCAAGCATTTCCAAAACTGTAGCCAAGCAGCTGTTGCGACAGAAGGCCTGTTCAGAAGCAGAGAGAAAGCTGCAGATCCATTTGCAGCAATGTTCTCCTGACGGGGTAGAGGAATGGGATTTAGGGAGAAGACTGTGGATGTAAGGGCCTGTATATGTAACTGTATAAGCAAGCAAAAATACATAAATGCAGGGA
>NW_008678735.1:2204-5965 GCF_000695815.1 Acanthisitta chloris
TATAGAATAGGACAGCCAGTTACCAGAAAATTTGTATCAAACTGCCTATAAATCAGTTCAAATAAAATTCTATGTGGATTCCAAAACCCAGTTTGGGAGTGTGAATGCTCCAAGACCCCATTCTAGAGATGAATGCCACAGCTCTGGTCAAGAAGATTTATGTCCCTGTGCCCTTTGTGTCTATATGTAGGCAGAAATAACTAGGCAAAGAATTATTTAGGATTCTTCTTGGCTGCAGATTTTTTGAATCCTTTTTCTTGCATTAAATTAAAAAGTTTCTGGCTTTTGCAGGTGATTTATTTCTTTTTTGGGGGATGCATCACCATTTAACTGACATGGCTAGGGAATTATTATGTTATTGAAGCTGTCAAAAATGACAAAATACTATATGCTAATAGCCAGTTAGGTTCATTGGCCTTGAAAGTGACAGAGAGTGGCAGAACCATGTTGGCATATAAAACCACATCGAGATGCAGAAATGTCAACAGGGAGGAGACCTGTGCACACTTTATGACAAATGCCATTTGCTTTTTAATCTCCCCTTCTTGTTTTACAGAAAGAGATGACAGCCAGGATGTGTCACTAGAAAGCTATCCACTGAAGAAAAGTCCAATTTCCTTCCTACGGCAGAGTTCAAGAGTGTGACAGCCTTCACGGACTGAGCCTACTTGTTAATCCCTCAAAGCAGGAAAGTTGGGAACCACAGTTAGTTTCACAAATGCTTCCCTCCACTGTCAATATTCTTAAGATTGAACACACTGCCAGAAACCTCATCTGAGCAACATGGATTATTGAATAAAGAAGAATCAATTTCATATTAGTTCTGCTCCTTTATTAGGGATAAGAACCTCTTCAACCACAAACAATGATAGAGAGTGCTCCAGCTGCTAAAGCTTTATTGAAATTCAGGTCCGTGGGCTGATCTCCAGATGAGTTGTTTTGAAATTAAACTATTGTTAGCTGCAATCTTGTTTTCTTTTTCCTTTGTTTCTTGGTATGTGCTTTGTTTCCTAACTGCAGCAGACTATTAAGATGTTCTGGAATTGAAGAAGACTTAGCCTTTAATGCCTCTCACCCCTCACCAGGCCACCCAAGTCTTGGCCACCATTCCCAAATGCCAATGAGCCTTGTGTTTCCAGGAAGAGAGCCATGTCCTTCAGTTGGTCCAGCAGTTTCTGCTTCATTGTCACTCATAATTGAATGACAATGGAAAGGTTTCAGATCTCAATTACATGAGCAGGAATCCAGATATAGCTCTACAGTGTTGTTGAGTTATTGTCCTTGAATTCAAGCTGTGACTGACAGCAAATCTGCTGGGTATCTATGTTAAATAAAAAAGCAGGTATAGTCATCATTTTCCAAACTACCGTGTGAAGTACACTGATCTATCAGGTAATTTCATATCCTTCAGTCCTCTTAGAAAAAGGATCCTCTCAAACACCCTAAAGTTTCATCATTTCAGAGGAAAAGAAATTTAATTTTAGAAACTTGGAGGAAGACACAGTAAAAATGAATACTATAAAGGTTAGATCAGGAGGGACTAAGTGAAGGTCTCTGTTGTATCTAAACAGATCCCCACCATGTGACTTGCTTTCCACACTGGACTAATGAATTTTTTTTCAAGAACTCAGTCTAGCTTAATTAACATGCATGTGGACAGCCTGGAAGGATCCATTCCAGTGAATCAAGTCTTCAATGCCAAATATGCCCTGAAGAGTCTTTCTTCTTAAAAAAAGGTAAAAAAAGTTAAAGCAATACTTCACAGAGGGATCCCAAGAGACACTCCTGAATGGAAATCAAGTGGAACAGACATATATATTTTGTGCCTTGTAATGAATTTTGCACACTTGCATTATGTGCAGGATTGGGTTTTCCCACATAAGTACTGAGCCCTGTTGCTGCCTTCTCCTCCAGTGACTTGGGGATGTTTACTTCTTCTGAGACAGCATCAGAAGAAAATCTCATGGAGATTGGATTCCAGTGATTGGAACATTTCAAACAGAGAGGTAGCAGACTCTAAAGAATAATGGCAAATTTTTTCTAGCTCATATTGTAGCACATTCTGATTTACTTGCCTGCTTGCTTAAATAAGGGCTTGTAAATGTTAGTGATCACATCTTTACTGGCAAAAAGTGCTTCTGTGTGTGAACATTTGGTGTAGCTATGGTGGAGGCTTTTCTGCATTTTTAAAGTTATGCAAGCAACATTATGCTTTACTTTCAAGGGGATAGACTGAAGTGTTCCTACTGCCTTTGGTGGTCTTTGCAATCAGGTTAATTCTTTGGGGATTGGAATGCGTGCACAGATAACTTTTGACCTGCTGGCATTTTTGCAGGATATAACTAGCTTGTGGAATTCATTGCCACAGTGACTGCTGAACTTAGTTGTCTCATTTTAAAGAAGATGAAAAATGCTACATCTTTGGAAGATAGCACCTGATTCATGAAGATGACAACTGTCTGGAATTACAACTTCAGTTGCATATGTATGGGTTTCTTGTATTCCTCTAAAGTGCCTGGGCTTAGAGGAATACAAAGCTGGAGATGGAGCTGTTGCCAGTACAGTGCTCTTGAATTTCACTGTGGTCAGTTGCCATCTGGTGTTCTTATGTCTGGGCAGCACTATATTTTAAAGATTAACATGAAGATGCAAACATGTGGAATTTTGGGCATAAAGATCAAAGTTTCCACATAATTGAAAAACATAGTATTTTATTCATAAAATAATTTATGGTTCATTTTATTGCACCGCTTAACCATACGCTGTTTCGAGTCTATTCACTGTAGTTCAGTCTGCAGATTAAGCAGAATTTGTTCCCAGTTACCTTTTTGTGAATGCAAAAGTTATCTGTTGGAGTATTTTCCTTTTTGTTTAAACTGTTCTTCATAAACTCTTATGTATCCTTCTCTACAGCACAGCACACTGTATGAGGCAAAGGAGGGAAATGCAAAGTGTAACCCTAGAGGATTTGTGTTTGACCTGGCCGCAGTTCCTGTAATTATAACACAGGAGTTGAACCAGCTGCAAAGGAATGCAAAGTGTACTTGTTTTGGTTGCTTATTCTGCTGAGAAGAACTTTGAGTTTGCATCCTCCAAATGGCAGAGTTTGGCCTTTAGCTGAATCCAACACTCTTGCTTCCAAAGCACAGGTATTCAGCCACAACCTGGCCATCTCATGCCATGGGCCATTTCTCCTTTTGCTGTGCCTAGTATTTGGTAACCCAATAACAATAATGTCTAGAATGTGGCATCACTACATTAAAATATCCTAATACCCCTTCCCATAGGGGAGAGAGGGGCAGCATCCTCTTGAATCTTGTGATGGAAGATTCTGTAATTTCATCTGTAATTTTTTCAGAGCCACAACCAGACAGAATTGTGTTTGGGTTGTTAATTTTCTTTCTACTCAATCTTTATCAATTAGATATAGTCCTAATAATTCCAGCATTCCATATGGTTCTGGGATTGGGAAGGGGGTGGGGGGAGGAGGGGGAAAGAGGTTTTTGTTTGGGTTTCTTTTTTCATTGTGGGTTTTTTTAATCACCTTTTTGGTCCTTCAATCGACTTTTGTTTTTCTTGCCTAAAAAAATATTTTTTTCTGGTACTTAGCTCTACAAATGCTGTTAAGTGTTAAGCTTCAAGGCACTATAAGGGATCATTTCACCTGACCATACTCAGCATTACTCTGGAATGTGAAAGGATCCTGTGATACTAAAACTGCCTTCTAGAATTAAAGACTGTTGAAGAGCCTGGTTGCTCTC
>NW_008678735.1:6247-13976 GCF_000695815.1 Acanthisitta chloris
CCACCACCTTGATCCACCCCCATTCGCCACCACTCTCTGGGTCTGGCCGTCCAGCCAGTTCTTAACCTAGCACTTCATTCAGTCTATACTCTTTCTTGTACAGATAAGCCTGGGACTGGACCCAGCACTCCAGGCATGTCTCACCAAGGCTGAGCACAGGAGAAGGGTCAGCCCTTGACCTGCTTGTAGCACTCCTAATGCGGTTCAGGAGGCTGTTGGCCATGTTTGAGGCATGAATGCAGATTGCTGGGTTGTGGTCAGCTCAGTGTCCACTTGGTGTCACTTTTATCTTATGTTTCTCACTGTATATATGTGTGTGTGTGTGTATAAATATATATATATATATATATACAGTGAGTGTTTCTCTTGCTGCTGCACAGTATGATGGCAAAGCAGGATTCAGCCTCCCTTTTCTATTCCAAACTGCTCTTCACAATCCTCAGAGACAGCACAAAACAAAACTGAGGCAAACCCAGGAGATGGCAGGGTGAAAAACAAACAGATCTTCCTGATTAAAAAAAAAATTGATCTGACATCTCAGGGTTTGAGACCTTGGATTGTATTTAATATGTCACAGTAATTATACCAGTTGAAGTAAATTGACAGGTCGTCTGAAAGTGCTACCCACCTGGCGCATGCATTTTGGTAAGTGGAACCATTCTGTCAGAGTAAAAGCCAAGTGTTGTTCACACCCCTAAAAGCCATACTGTAGGTAAATACTAACTAACCATTCGCTAATAAATGCAGCACAAAGGGTAGCAGCAGTTTGGAAGGGAGGTGTATAAACAGCAATGCTCTCTTGGTGTAAACCAAACTATATCACATTCTGTCAGCTGAATGGTAAAAAAACCTCATAATAAGACAACACCAAAAACAGACCATTCTGAAAATTGACAGTTATAATGTATGAGAAGGAATTGAGTCACAGAGTACTCCTACAGCACCACAAAATCTTGTCAGGCTGGTCAGCTCTGCAAATCAGAACACTTTTTTTTTAGTTCAGTATTAAGAACTTGCCATGTTACTTTCTGACTTGGAATGGGCAACTGCCACCAGCTGGCAGTACTCGTAGTACTCTTTATAGAGTTGCTGTTCATAGCAAGAGGCTGTCTTCTAAAAAGTGACATCACTTTCACCAAGTGAAGGAAGGAGTTTGCTGAACACAACTACTTTTATGTAAACAGAGCCATGAAACAGCAGCATGGCTGGGAATGCACTGAACTTATCCGCACTCTTTATTTGTGGCAGCCTCTGGCTCAGTGGTGCTGTCACTGTAGACAAATCATCAATTTGTTTTCTACACAGTGGCATCATCAGAAAGTCAGTGGATGCAGTGATAATGATAGTAACAGAATTCTGACCCAGATTTGAAAGACCTCCTCAGTCTGCAGATAGGCCTAAAGTCAGCTGTGAGTTAACATCCAGGCTTTGTGCTGGCGTGCAGTGCTGGAGCATGTTTCACTCATGGGTTCTGAGTCTTTCAGGCTCTCCTGGGCTCAAGCTGTAAAAATCATCAGGTGTTTCCACAAACTGCTCCATTCTGCTCCCAGCAGGCAAGTGTTTAGTAGACTAAATGCGTGTGCATTTTATACTATGTTAACAAAATAAAGAAAATATTCCTGTTTTGACTTTCTGAGTCTTTTAAAAAAATCATCAGAGAAATAAGCTAACACTGCAGTCAAAAAAACTCTCACAATTAACAGTAGTTTTGGTAACATACACAGGTAAGACCTGCCCAGTTAAGCTCAAGAACTAAGTCACCTGAACTCTCAGTTGCCACTGGAACAGCCATACCAATAGCATGCCCAATTAATCTGCCTACTTGCTGAATTTTTAAGGAGCTATGACATGATCAAGTAGGAGAGAAATGCTATATACTAGTTGACAAACGTTTTGGAGATAAAACTTCCAAATCCTAGTAAGTTAATATGTTACATTTATCCTTCTCAAGCTGGGTAATATGCAGTACCTAAAGGGGACCTATAAGAAAGCTGGAAAGGGACCTTTGACAAAGTAATGTAGCGACAGGACAAGGGCCAATGGCTTTAAACTGAAAGAGGGAAGGTTTAGATGAGGTATAGGAAGAAATTTTTCCTTGTGAGCTTGCTGAGGCTCATAGCGAGCAGGTTGCCCAGACAGCCATTCAAGGAGAGGCTGGATAGAGCTCTGAACAGCCTGGTCTAGTGAAAGATGTCTCTGCCTGTGGCAGGGGGTTTGGAACTAAGTGATCTTTAAGATCCATTTCAACCCAAACTGTTCTGTGGTTCTATGGTTCTGTGAACAAATTTCTGAGATAGAGCACGTGCCTGAGAAGCAGAGCTTTCCTTAGTTAGCAGGTTTCACTGACAGGACATTCTTCATTAAGCATTCTTGTGCTAGATTTTCCTAAAAAATAAATTTCAGTGTAAGAAAAGAAAATTGCACAAACAGTATATTGTTTTGCTTCAGTAGTGATGTTTGGAGCTCATCAATCCAGCCCACCTGCTACTTATTTTCTTCTAAGCCGATCATCCATGGCATTGAAATCAGACTTGCATTGCCTATGTTTCTGCCTCATAGTTACTTGGACATGACATACAGCTGTAAAAACGGGAGGAAGGTCAAGCTAAAGGAAGAGGCTGAGATGACTCAAAAAAAGCAACTCATGTCACCAGTGCATGATCCTGAGCTTTGTGATGTATGCCTGTAATCTCTGTTCCAAATAACACATAGAAAACTGAATTTAACTAGTAGATGGATGCCTGAATGTCTGTCAGGGTTTCCATCTTAACCAACCTGAATGTTCCTGCAGACAAGCAGGAACTGTGATGAAAGTGCTACTGACACAGCATTTTGTTGCTATGAGCTAGAATTTCACAAGCTGATTTCATTCAATGGGCCTACATGAATAATTCTTTATGCCAGTTCATTGGGGGAAAAAAAAATTCCAAAACTCAAAGCACAGCAGAGAAAAAAAAAAAGCTAAATAACTAAACAATCTGAAGCATTTACTTTACATACTCTTGCATATCCACAAGTTGTCATGATCCAAAGTAGTCTCTGAAAAGTGATTGAGCTTCTGGAACAGGAATATAACAAAATTCAAAACTCACATTTGATTTCAAATTGATGTCTTAAAATTTGACCACTGTAAAGCAAGTGGCCTTACTGAAGCTGGCAACTGTTACCTTTTACTTTTTTTTCAAGTGCAAACTCTAAAATAGTATTTTTTCTACTCTTCTAATTCCTCTGTAAAAGTAAAAATATCAACTGTTGCCTATATAATTTCATATTTAAATAAAATGAAATCAGAATGTCTCTTCTACAGTTGTTTTCACTATCCAGACTTCAAGCACTTCAGATTAGGTTTTGTATGTTTGTTTGGGGTGGGTTTTTGTGTTTGGATTGGTTTGGTTTTCTCTTGGGGATTTTTAGGTGTCTGTGCTGCACTGCCTTGGCCTTCTGTTCTGAGCCTAGAGTAATGTGAAAAACATGAGGAAATGTCCAAATCCTTTTATCTTGTTCTTTCTGTAGGCTAAAGTCACCAAGCCTTTTTCTTGGATGTCAAACTCGAGTGCATACAAGTCAATTCCTAACATTCTGCTCAGAGTAAAGCTGTGGCAAGGACTCGCCATGACAGAAATGGCACTGCAGCTGCCAGTGCTTAAGGTTGTTGTGTGATCAGTGTACAGCTTTTTAGTAATGAGATGGAAAAACTGCATTTTCTTGCAAAGAAAAATGAAACATACTCTTTTTGCAGGCTTTAACTGGAAATCTAATTCTGTGATTGATGGGCAGAATTAAATTTCTGAGCAGAAATGAGTTAATAGATTAGTGTAAATTTTATTCTGTTTACCTTTTATTCTGTTCTGGGTTTTGATTCCTTCTTTGGGGTTTAGGGTTTTGGTTGGTGGGGGTTTGGTGTGTGTTTGTGGGGATTTTTTCTCAGTGTCTCCTCTGGGACTTGTCTCGGGGAAAATCAAGTAAAGCAGTCATAGAAAATGATGTCATTTGGCCCAAGAAAATCCTTCACAGGCAGGAGGTACTATCTGCTCTTGTGAACACTCAACTGGTCCCCTTCTGGAGCACTCAACAAGGGCACAGAGAGGGAGAGATAACACTAAGTAGAATATATATGTGTGGAACATAATGCATTTTTAAAGAACATGTCAGGAAATTAACAAGATAGATCTCATTAACTTTGTAACTGTAGCAATGCTTATCTATTAAGATGTCAAGAAGTATAATTATTCCTTGAAAAATGAAAATGGGAAAGAATTTGTGATCTATGGTAAAAGAAGAAAAGCAAGTAATAAGACAATTAGGTTCTTTTAGATCAATTGCAAGACATTTAAGAACTAGCATCCTGAAATTAAACCTTTTTTAGATTATCTGTGTAATACAGATGTACACATATCTCTTAATTTGCTCTGAATGGAAGCAAAATACATACATAACCAATCTGGATAATTTCAGTGTCATGTTAATGTTGGAATGGTGGTTTAGACCACATAAATAAACAAATGTTGCATTTTCAAATAATTTTGGACATCCCTTAGTAAGGCACAATTAAATCTAGTGATGTGCTACCTCAAGCAGACTTCTAAACCACGTCTGCTACTTTTGGTATCTGTACTTTCTGCAAGAAAATAAAAGGTACTTCAGAATCCACTATGTGGCTACTATGCCGTCATTTTTTGTTTGCCTGGTACTCTGACTTGGCTGGCCTCAACAGTAAGGACACCATCACCCCTACCATGGACTTGATAAGGTCCCAGTCCTCTTCACCTCATTCAGCCCCATACCTGCAGACCTGCATCCTCCTGTAGATGTCCCGTCCAGGTCAAGATCAGGAGCAGTTGCTCCAGTGGGTGCTCGAGGCTGAGACCATTAGTACATCAACACAGTCACTGAGCACACATGTACAACTCTCAGCAGAGTTCCTGCTTGCTCCTGTACAATTGAACTGAATTGTTGAAGGATCATCACACTCATTCCAAGGCAACTTGCAGTGTAAAGATGAAGAATGATTTGAAGCTAGTGCCTTTGGTTTAAACACTGGCAAGGTGGGGTTTTTCCATTATCTTTTTCCCCTTCTCCTCCTCTGTGTTCATTATCACCTTCCTTTTCTTCCATTCAGGTTTCTTCCTCCCTACAGCAGTAATACAAGAAGGATAAGGAGTAATCCTCCAGCTTGGTGAAACATCATTGAACCCTGGCGTAGAACACTCTCATTCACCATTCAGAGTTCCTTATTAGTTCTTCACCTCAGTCCCTTCCTTTTAATATCTTCCAAAATGTTGCTTTAGATGTTTGGGGTTTTTTTTCCCCACAGCTTCTCGTTTATGATGTGTCCAGTTCTGCTAACAGCTTCTCAGCTCAAAATCACATTTCCTCAAGTCTTTTAATGCAAACTTCCTGGTAGCTCTTAATGTGGCTTTATGTCCCTGTTCATTAGTTAGTCAATCAGTCGCTTCAAAAGTGCTTTGAATATGAACCCAAATCTTTAGTGTCACCACACTATGCTTAGTCGTAGGGAATGCTTTCTGTTTAACTTGAATTCCTTGTGGACAGTTCTGTGCACTGCCTGCAATGACTGCGTAGGAAATGACCACATGCTGGTTGCTTCTGTGTTATTGTTTATCTGGACTTCAGTAAGGCATTTGACACTGTCTTCTACAGCATACTAGAAAAACTGGCTGCTCATGGCTTGGATGGGTGGACTCTTCAATGGGTAAAGAACTGGCTGGATGGCTAGGCCTGGAGATTTGTGGTTAATGGACCTAAATCCAACTGGCGGCCAGTCACTAGTGGTGTTCCCAAGGGCTCTGTATTAGGCCCAGTCCTGTTTAACATCTTTATTGATAATCTGGACATAGGGATTGAGTGCACCCCCAGGAAATTTGCAGAAGACACTAACATGGGTGGGCGTGTTGATCTGCCTGAGGGTAGGAAAACTCTAGAGACACCTGGAGTGACTCGATCATTAGGCTGAGGACAACTGCATGAGATTCAATAAGGCAAAGTGCTGTGTCCTGCGCATGGGACACAATGACTCTGTGCAGTGCTACAGGCTGGGGGAGGCATGGCCTGAGAGTGGTTTATCAGAAAGTGACCTGGGAGTGCTGGTTGACAGCCAGCTCAATATGAGCCAACAGTGTGCCCAGGTGGCCAACAAGGCTAATGGCATCTTGGCCTGCATCAAGAATAGTGTAGCCAGCAGGACTAGGGAAGTGATCAAGCCCCTGTACCTGGTGAGGCCACACCTCAAGTACTGTGTTCAGTTTTGGGCCCTTCACTTCAAAAATGACATTGAGGTACTGGAGCGAGTCCAGTGAAGAGCAGTGAGGCTCTAGAACAAATGTTGTATGAGGAACAGCTGAAAGAATGGGGCTTGTTTAGCCTTGAGAAGAGGCAGCTCAAGGGTGATCTCATGACTGCTGAAAGGGAGTTGGTGGAGGGATGAGGAATGGTCTATTTTGCCATGCCTGCAGTAGGAGGACTAGAGGGAATGGTCGTAAGATGAGACAGGGGAGATTCAGATTAGATGTTAGGAAATTTTTTTACCATTAGGGTGATCAGGCACTGGAATAGATTGCTCAGGGATGGTGGAGCCACCAACCCTGGAAGTGATTAACAGGTGCCTGCATCTGGCACTGAAAGATATGGTTTAGGGTTTAGGGTTACAGCAGATTGGCACTTGATGATCTTAGAGGTCTCCTCAAACCCTGATGATTCTGATTCCTCTCCTCTGGAGTGAGGGATTTATCACTGTGCCTGCCTTGATCAAAAGTTGAACCTTTTTTTGTCTCCAGACAGGATGCACTCATCTCTGATAATAAAAAACATGTTACATTTTACACCAAATGGGTTCAAGTGCTCATGTCCAGGTGTAAGTCTAGAAAAGTAGTCTGTTACAGCCAAAAGTGGATGACTCTGGGAAGTGCAATGGCTGTAAGAGCACAGTCCATTTCACTGAGTCAAAAGGCATTTTACTGACCTGCCAAGGGCTACAGACTGGATCCATATGTGCCACACCACAAATGCTTTTCCTTCTCATCTTTGTACTATTCTGCCAACTTTAAAATTCTTGCTTATGTGTATAATGTGGATCAACAGTAATTCAGCTAATGAAAGTGCTGATTAAATGAATATTTACAAACAATGGACTTGTGTTTTCCTAATATAATTATGTTGTTCTCAGGCTCTGACTGTTACTCATATTTTTGCTCTGCAACACTCTTTTCACACAGTGCATATTTTCTTGACCTACCTTTTAAAAACCTGACTTATCTTTCTGTAGTCAGCAGAGGGAGCTGTGTCATTTACTTATGCGAGACCTTGGCGGTTTGTGCTTTGGATTTTCTTACCTGCGCTTTTTCCAGTCCACGTAAGCAAGAAAAAGATTCTCATGCCTTAAAATTTCTTTAAAAAGCTCTAGCACAGTGGCAGTCACATAGGTAGTTTGACAAACCTGTTACAGACTAGGAATAGAATACCTTTCTCAGGTTTTTAACTTAAAAGTAGCCATGCTAAATATTCCTACAAGTCTACACTCTGCATTATCACAACAAAAAATATTGCATTTTGAACAATGACATCTTTAGAGTTTGGACAAAAGCCTTGTAATCAGAAACATGTTTGAAAGAGTTGTAGCTTAGAGCTGAGCACAAATACTAGGTGAGGACTGAAAGCTGTATTGAATCATATGCTTGTAGATAGAGTCTCAAGATGTGTTGCAGTAAGAGTC
>NW_008678735.1:14011-17249 GCF_000695815.1 Acanthisitta chloris
CTATTACAAAGTGTCAAATGTACCCCCTCCACCGGGCTACATACAGCACAGTTTAACAGTGATGAGTTACATGGGAGAGGATCTGTTCAGTCCTTCTGCAGCTCCATTTCTAAGACTAAGGAATAATTGTGTTATATATTTCATCCAGTGTGGGGTCCTCCCAGACAGGCTGCCTTTTGGTTGCCTCTGGCTACCTTATGACAACTCTCAGCGTGATGAGTACCCCCTCCACCGGGCTACATACAGCACAGTTTAACAGTGATGAGTTACATGGGAGAGGATCTGTTCAGTCCTTCTGCAGCTCCATTTCTAAGACTAAGGAATAATTGTGTTATATATTTCATCCAGTGTGGGGTCCTCCCAGACAGGCTGCCTTTTGGTTGCCTCTGGCTACCTTATGACAACTCTCAGCGTGATGATGTCACCTTATTCCACCTTTGAAGGTGAGAGAGACAGAAGAGAAACAGTCTGTCTCAACAATGTACCTGGGCAGAACCACCACCGTGGCAGTCCAACACAAAGCAGTTATTGACTAATCATTTTCTGGATTATTTCAAAGTAGCACTACCTAGAGATATGGAAGAGGAGAAGGAACAAAATTATGAGGATTAAAAAAACCCCACTACTGTTGAACAAAGGCCTGATAAGAAGATTACAGAAACTAGTAAAATGAAATTAAGTTACAAAGTATAGATATCCTGTCACTTCAGGATCAGGTATTCAAACTTTTATTCCAACTTTTATGTGGAGGTCTCTCTTTTATAACGTGAACTTAGTGTTTGCAGTTGCTGCTTATAATACTGTTCTGTGGAGTCACGGTTTCCACACAAATCAACTGAATGTCTCATACCTTCATACAAACTCAGACTGGATAAATGCATCTAGGATCCTGTTAACCATGTCCTTGAAACAGAACCCTGTTCATCAATCACACAATGACACGCCCAGTGCCTATGGATGGGACAGAATTGAAAAGCCTGTCTGCAGTAGTACAAAGAGCAGACTACAGAACATCTAAAGGATGAAGTCAGTTTCATGGCTGATATTTAAAATACATAGACTTGTAGTACCACAGCATTATAATGCTAAAGAATGGAATTATATAAAACTCTTCTAAGTAAAATATTTTAATTAACTGTTTCTTCCTCTAATACATCAGGAAGGGAAAGAAGGAAGAGAGAGGAACTGTGCTGTACTACTCAGACCTTGAACTAAGCATAGTTGAAATTCATTTATAAGCATGTTGAAGACTGGAAACAAACAAAAAGTTTATTAATTAAAAAATAGAGGAAGAAACGTTATATGTGACCTTCAAAACACTCATTTCAGTTGCACTTCAGGCAGTTACAGACTACTGCAATCAAAATTTTCAAAGAAGAGAATAGTTGATTTCTCTGTAAAAATGACTGCGTTTAACAAGCACAAACCAATGAAAGCACAACTAGGAAGACTGAAAAACATGTTCCTGACTTGGGTGTGACTGGTTTTTTGTAAATGTGCATATTGTACTCTTTGGAAAATGCCAAATTAAATGGCAAAGATAAGAGTTTAAGGTAATATGCCTTAATATAGAAGTTGATGATGGAGAAGATCTGATAAAGAAGAGTATGCAAAAATTTGCTGAAGAAATATAGGTAGCAGAAGAAAGCATTTAAGCTGTGTGAAACTATATAAACCAGCTCAAGTCCTAGTAGGTCCAGAAAGAAAAGCATGTCACACATATCAGGAATCTCTGCATCTCAAATTATATCTCGTGCTGCATTAATTTGTTGCTGATACAACCAGTCTAAAATCAAGATGGATTAATGAGAGGACAGGTGGAGAAAACCGAAATTAGTCAAAAACTGCTAAATAAAATTACAGAATGATAGGTGAGAAAGGAGAATGAATGTCCTGCTGCTCTCCCACCTTTTAACAAAATATGTTCATAGATTTCATTTTCTACCTGCAGTTACATTCTATTACTGCTTTGCAACTAAGGGAAAATGTTACATGCAGTCACAAATAAAGGGATGAAGTTTCTACGGACCTGAATGGAAGACACATATTTGCGTGCAAAAGTTGGCCTGAGATTGTATGGGTTTTATCTGTACTGATTCATGAATGAAACAGCAGAATATGCTTTCAGTACCTCTGGCAAAATGAATTAGCTTGTTTCTGTTTCTGAAGAGCTAGAAAATATACCAACCTCACTTCATTTTCTAACAAAAGCCTAATAAGGAAAAGCATTTATATAAACCAAACTGTAAGGAAAGAATGAATTCAAAAAGGTTGGTCTGTTTGTTCTGAGTTTGTATATAGGAACATAATAGATGAAATATAACAGTTATGGCTTAAATGTGAGCTCTTCCTTGTGCAATTCTGGAGTATTCCTGTATCTGATGTTTTTCAGATCCAAGAGTCAAATTATAATGTTTATGAGAATGTTACTGAAATAATAACAGAGCACAAACACAGAGTTTCAACTTGATAGAAGTGGTTTGGAATCCTTTTTTGACTTAGAATTAGTCACCACTTAAAAACTATATAGGGCTAAAAGCAAGAGTTCTGATTGGTACTGCTTATTAGAAGAAAATTACACCTAGGAAAGTTAACAAGATCTGGAAGAAATCAAAGAGGCTTTAGACCCATATGTGTTTGTACAGTTCTGGGAGGAGGGGACCTATACAGGTGTCTTCACTCAGAAGCTGCCAGAAGCTTCCCTCAAATATCCTACACTGCTAATGCCAGCTGGTTCCGAAGCAGAGTCAGCCAGAAACGGTGGTAACACCTCTGTGACAACATATTTAAGAAGAAAAAAAAAAGTTACTGGGCAAGGAAGATTGCAGCCAGAGAAGTGAGAATATGTGAGAACTGCCGTGTGGTCATCAAGGCCAGTGAAGAAGGAGAGGGAGGAGGTGCTCCAGGTGGCAGAGCTGAGATTCCCCTGCAGCCCATGGTGAAGACCATAGTGAGGCAGGCTGTCCCACTGCAGCCCATGGAGGTCCATGGTGGTGCAGATATCCACATGCCACTTGTGGAAGAGACCCAGCAGAGCAGTTGGATGCCCAAAAGGAGGCTGTGACTCCGTAGGAAGCCCTCGCTGGAGCAGGCTCCTACCAGGACCTGTGACCCCATGAAGAGAGGAGCCTGTGCTGGCGCAGGTTTGCTGGCAGGACTTGTGAACCCCTGGAGGTCCACGCTGGAGAAGGCTGTTCCTGAGGGAATGTACCCTGTGGAAGGGATCCACGCTGGAGCA
>NW_008678736.1:0-29489 GCF_000695815.1 Acanthisitta chloris
GGCTCTCCCGAGAACCCCCGGGTCACTGAGTGCCGCGGGTCCGAACCCTGGGCTCTCCCGAGAACGCTCGGGTCACTGCAGCGCCCCGTTCCCTGCGCTCCCCGGCTCCGCCGCCGCGGGGACCCGGGACAAAACCTCCCGCTGGTCCACGGAACGCCCGGAAAGAAGCGGCAGTGATCAGACCGGTAACAGCGGGGGCAGCGTTGTGTGTCCTGTTGGGCAGAGATTGAAGAGTTGGGTTTGTGTGTGTCCCTGTCCCCACGCGGCTGGCGGGGCAGGGGACGGGGAAGCAGGGCGAGCTCTGCCCCTGCCTTTGGCTTGGGGACTGCTGGAAGTGCCGAAGCTGTGGCAGTGACTACTGAAGCGTTTGATCCAGTGCTTAGGTTTTGTGGGGAACGGATCCCATGGAAGTCTATTAAATACTCTTTACGTGTGTACTTGAGATACGGAGATATTTCACTGAGTAGAAAGAAAAGAAACGCTGTTTCTTTTTTTTGTTTGTTTTGGTCAGTCAAAGAGAAGCATGTGAAAACCCATTTCTTTCTGTCCAAATTTGCATAAGTTGGTTGTTACTTTGAAATAATGATGCTGAAAAGGTTTTTTAAATGCTTCATTTTTAGTTAGAGTGGGTTGTCGTATTTTTCCAGCAACATCGTGGGAGCAGAGGAATAGGCGAAATAATAAATGACTTCCTACACCAGGGGAGGAACAAAAGCTTGTATTTTGAGGCATTAGTTGAAGAACACTGAGATTTGAGAGTAACCTTGGTACAGTTTCTGCCAGCAAAATGGGGAGAGAATGTTTATCTCAAGGCTTCAGGCTGTTCAGTATTACTGGGCTAACTGATTGGGCACTTAAATTTCAGAGATAATTTCACAGTATAGACTCTCTACTTGTTATTAAATCCTCTTCAATGATCACTTTTTCATGGCTTTTTTTAATAGATATCAAGGCATTCTACATGTGAAAATTCACAAAGAGAAGTGTGGTGCTTATCTATTTCTCTCATCTTGAAAAAAAAAAGGCATTTCAAAGATAACTTATTCTGGCCTGTGTTTTTTCTGTTGCCTGAGAATAATAGTTAAAAATAACATTTTAAATAGGTTGTCAGATTACAGTGCAGGGATGTATGGAGGGGGTGGTAATTGTATGACATATATAAGGAGAGAGAAGGAGAGCATGAATATTGTGATAGCACTGCAAGACACTTTGGAAGCACTGGCATGACTGTTATCTTGTGGGGAGTTTTTGATGTTTGACAGACTCATGGGGTTTTTTTGATAAATCCTTTGAACTACTGCATATGCTTTCTCAGTCTATATCTCCGTATCATAACAGGCTGTAGGTTCTTAAACCTCACTTCTTTTCTCAAAGTGTTGTAACCTGTTTGCTATAGCAGCTACTGCATCCCTTTATCTCTTTTTAAAAGAACAGCAGAAAATACAGGTTATAGAAAGTTGCTTCTAAGCCATTTTGGGGACCAGGAATCCTCTCTTTTTTTGTTTCACTAATGAAGAAGACTACCTTGTTTTCAGGGCGATAGTTAACATGAAATCGACCCTGAGTTTATAATGGCTATAGTTTTAACTGCATTTCTTTCTGTGATATGCTAACTTTAGTGACTTTTCAGTCATGATTTTTCTGTTTCCCTAACTTATTCTCTTACTGCCCAAAAAAAACCCCAAAACAACCACCTGAGGAAATCAATATGCCTTTTTGTCCTGAACTTGACTTTCTTTACCATTAAGGTTGTCACTTTCATTATTTCCTCTGTACATCTGCATAGTGCATGCAAATGTGCCAAGTAACTCAGCAGGGAGAAGAGATTAATGTGTCTCCCACTCGTTGCAATTTATTATTGCTGATTTTGAGGGAGGGAGGACAGGTGGGTTGGACGAATTTGTGAGGAGATTTGCTGTGGCTAACGTAAGTAGAGTTTTCACAAAAGTTTACTTTGTTTTGTAAAGACCCAAGAACATAAAGCAGTTCTTCAGCTGAATGTATTAAACCATGTTCAAGCCCTTTTAGCTTCATAGCATATATAATGGTAAAGACATGGTAAGATATTGAGTAAATATTGCCATTGGTGGGACCATAACACCAGGTATAGACTCCAGAGACTTTGATCTAACAGGGAGAGTCACCCAGATTGCAGATCAGTAAGACTTTGAGGGAAAGGTAGGTCTTTTAATGTCCAAAACTGGTTTAGATACAATTGAGAGTTTTGAGATAGTTTAAGAGTTTGATGTAACACTGAAATTGCTTTCCTATTTCTTTTTATGAGGCTTCCATTAGCATGAGCATATACAGCCATGGACTGTTTGTTATGCCATTCTCTCTGAGGCCAAACTGGAGATTTCCCTTTCCCTCACTTCTCTTCCTCCAATATATTGAAACAACAAAGTGGAATCCATGGCTACTAGTTGTGGCATTATGTGGTATGGAAAGGGTGTGTTACCCTGTACCTGTGTCAGTTCGAATGAACCATCAGAACACGCTTCAGACTGTGTGAACATCAGAAAGTTTTCATGAAGATGTGCTGAGCCAGAAAGTTTGGATTTGCATCCCAAAGCCAGGAGGGCATGAGCAGAAGGATATTTCGTATGTTGTTTTAGGGAAGTGAAAGTTATTTGTTTCATTGTTCATATGGTTCTCTTTTGTTTTGAGCAATGATGTGAAGAGATGCAAACCCCATCAGATTAGAACTTCATGCATGTTTGGTCTTGCCCACCAGATAGGTATTTTATTCTGTGGCCAATCTCATACTGTTATCCTAAATGCCATGTTGATTTTAAAGGCATCTTTCATTGTATTCCCTCACCTTCATTCATAAGAGAAAACTAGAACAAGTCAGAAGCTACCTGGAAACCTTTCATGCCCTCCAGTTCTCTGAATTCACAGTCTGACTCCTGACAATTCCATTCCTGTATTCTTTTCCAAATTACAGACTGAAGAAAGAAAAATGCCACTCTCTCTCTAAATACAAGTTCACCTAGCATTTTAAACATTATATTGGCATGAATCTACCTTGTTTGTACCCCAGTTAGGGAAAATTTCTATCATTTCCAGAGTGCTCTGTTTGGTGCTTTATTAGGTGCTGCACTTCGACAAATAGGAATGTGTACAATTAAATTTCAGTTCCTTTTGAGCTGTTTCTGTTACAACCTTTACTATTCCCATTGTAGATTGCACGATGACAGATGTTCAAAGCACACTGTCTCTCAGGGAGTAGAATTTTCAGGGTTTCTATATCTAGTAAACTCAAACATTCTTTGAATCATATACTAAAGTATTTGAAGCATTCCAGAGTCTTTAGCTGAAGAGGCTCCCTCTTTGCAGTGTTTATATTCAATGCAAAAAAAAAATGTATGGATAGTTTGGCAGGATTTTTGTTACTGGGCTGACTTGTAATTCTTAGTTTACATTTATGAAGAATACATAGTACAGCAGCACATAGGCAAGTAGATAAATTTATGGGTAGAAGTTAGCAGACCTGTTATTCTGAGATTCTGGCTTGTTTTGTTGTTTTGTGTTTGCAGTTTTTTGGTTTTTCTTGAGGGAGGATCATTGAAAATATTATCAAAGCTTCTGCACATATAATTGTGGCTAAGTGTCTTGCAAGTAGGTATTTTTGTACTAACTTTGGAACTCTGATTCCACATAACAAAACTCAGGTGTGAATTTGAGGATTGGGTATTGAGTTTGTAAATCATGCAATGGTACTGACAGTGGTTCTTAAAAGAACCAACTCTGGGAGTTTGGTTTTGATTCTTAAGGGCTTTCTAGGAGTGGAGGTTAAATGGAAAATGTACATCGTTTATTTGTTGAGACCTCTTGGATTGGAAACCCACTGGATTGCTATGGTAATTGCCTTGTGATTTGGTTAGGAGAGGGAAATCTCAGCTTTTTTATGGATCCTCAGACACAAAGTAAACCCTATCATGGACTCATCTGGTAGAAGCTATTAAACCAAAGTTTTTCTTACAACTGCTTGGGTTTGATACATGTTAACATGTAGTGTCACATGTTCCATTTCAGCATAGCAGTGGTAACCTTGCAGGAAAGACTAAAGAAAATCTCTCTCACTGCACTAAAATAGTTGGAATTCAGAGGTTTGGAGGTGGTTTTTTTTAGAAACCAATAAGAAAGAACAGTAATTAAGTACAGAACCTCAGCAGGCCCTGAAAGAAGAACAACATCATGTTTGTGCAGTATGAGCAAGCTAGCTTCCACTTTTTCAGACTCTATAAATGTTTGTTGTCTTCCTATGGTGAACATTTTAAGAAGCCTTTTTTCCCCTCCCTTTTTGAGGTAATTTTTATCATTCCACTCTAATAATAGAGCTGAATTTACAAGAAACAAGCTCTCTGTTTGCTTTAGTTGCAGGAGGTTGTAGCTTTGTGGCAAGCATTTGAGCTTTAGATCTTCTTCTCTATGGGCCAGTTGCTTTCCTTAGAAAAATTGTAATGCCAAACTGACTTTACAGAAAGTATTTTGAAAATAATTATGTGAAATTTTTAATATTAGCTAGCAGAAACTGTGCCCTTCAACCACATGATAAATGGAGAGAGAATTTAGTATTTCACATCAAAAGTCTGTGTGATCATTTATGGCAAAATTTGTGTGTGTGTTTTGGTTTCTTTAGGATTTTGAATTCTCTTTGGATCTACATAACTAAAAATGTCAGTTTTTATTAACCTCTCAACTCTTTGACCAGTGTCAGACAGATTCTCCCTAGGCAGAGGTGCTAATTCTAGAGACTTACTATAGTGCATAATATTTGTACTCTGACAAAGGCTTGGCAAATCAAAGATTCAAAAAAAAAATTAATATTATATGTCATCTGTAATTACTGAGTATTTACTGTGGGACTTTCAGTAAGGGAGAAATGGGAAAGGACTTGTTGAAGTCTGGAAATCTAATCCAGCCTGTGAATGTCTACTATGCAGCTGACAGGAAAAAGCAGAAGTTTTTCACAATGTGAGATCAGCTTCAGTGTTACTGTGAAACTGACGATAACTTCTGAGTAGAAGTAACAGTAGCTTCAGTGCAGAAATACCTTGATAGTAGCTGTGATGCTGAGGCCGAAGAAGGGAGCAGGAGGACTATAGAAGCACCTCTGTTTGCCTTGCAACACCTATGCATTCCCCAAAACAAGAGGAATTCTTGTGCAGCTGTAAGCAGCTGAGTTCCAGGCTGTTGGGCCTTCAGGGTGTGCTAGTCCTATTTTTCAGCATGAAGCTCAGCAAAGGTCAGAACAGATTCTTCCTGTCCATAACTGTTATTTACAAATCACTTCTGCTTTCTGATTTCATATCAATCTCTGCTGCTCCTGAGGCTTTTCCAGTTTTTATAGGAAGCACCTGGTTGACTACCACCTAGGTTAAATAATGCAGGACTGTTTGTCATTTAGGTCTGGTGGTACGTTCCATAGGGTGGGTTTTGCAGGCTAATATAACTGGATAGGTTAAGGCAGCCTATCTTCTGTGATACACTATAAACTGAGCACAAGGCAGCATTTTTTTGAGGAACAGAACAGCAATCTGTTAATGTGCCTGGAGTGTTTGTCTCAAAGCTTTTTGCTCACGATAACAGAAAAACCTGTACAGTAGGGCAGGCTGTAATTGATTGTACAAGAGACTGACAGCTATGCAAATCTCTAATGTCAACAACGATTTGAGCCAGCAGGCTGGGCATGCTGAAGAGGAGAATTCCAGTAATCTGCTCCTGCCCTTATCTCTTGGGTAGAGCCGTTTAGTTTACAGCCTGTTAGAAATATGTGACCAGTTATCTGCTAGATTTATTACTTGAGCGAGACTCCTCAGCAACAGTTTTTTCCTCACAGTGTGCCAGCTACTGGGTTTAGAAACATACTCATTTGAACCAAGCTGTAGTGTCCTTTGTTTTTTGACAAAATGTTCTTAAAACTTTGCATTTGCTCAGTGATTTAAAGTAGGTGTCTGCATCTTCAGAGGATGTAAAGGGGCAGAAAAGAGGAACTATGTGGATAAAAACTGCGAGTTGTTTGGGGCCTGCTCTTGCTTGTGTGTCGAGATTGGTTGTTTTTTGTTGTGACTTTTCACATGTCTAAGAGCTAATATACATGTGTACTTGATGTGCAGGTGGAAGCAGTGTGACTGGATACAGGCTAATGTTGAGGGATCTGACTGCCTCAAAGCAAAGGGGTTCAGTTTCAGATATCTTTTAGTCATGCTGTTTAACTTCTATTGAAGTGAGGGGTTTGATGATTGATACCCTCTAAGAAATCTTGCTTTTGTTTTTCCAGAACCAAAAATGATAGCTGCAGGAAAATTTTCAAGTCTTCCCAGAAATGGCCCAGTGAACCGCCAGTTCTCATTAGCTTCTTCCATGGACCTTTTGACCACTAAACCTTCATCAATAGAGCATCGCTCAAACTCCTTTCAAGGCATCTCTATCCATGGCACTCTCCCCAGGAAGAAGAAGGGGACAATTCCCACTAGGTCTTGTGATATGTTTAGCCAGGTGGGAACGTTGCCTTACACCAGAACACACCGGCAGCAGTCACCTTTTGCACAGGATGTTATAGAAGAGTACCCTCCACAAAATGGGAAGAGCAGCAAACTCCATGCCAGGTATGTTGTAAAACTTTGATTCACATATGTTAGTTGCATAGGAGTAATTGTTCTTTCAGACCTCTAAATGTCCAGTAATAGGTACAGCTATTTACTATAATTCTGTATTCAAAGTTGAGTTTTCTCCCTAGTACTCAATTTGAGTCTTGGTGGAAGACCTAAATAATTTTTAAGAACTAAGTCTTGCCTCTGAAAGTTTAAAAGATATAGTATTCCCGTTGAGAAATTTTTTAAAGTCACTGAAATGCCTTGATAGGACCCGTTGCATTGTACTAACAGCAGTTTAAAGCAAGAAGTCATAGCTGTTCAAACTTGGTTTTGATGCTTTGTTGTTTAATGCATGTGTGGTTGGAGGGCAGAGAAAAAGGAGAGTGATGGTGCAGCTGCCTCCAACCTAGAGCCACATGTGAGCTTTTTTTAAGGAAGATTTAGTGGAACCCAATGTACACTGAACTAATGGCAAGTTACCCCTATTTAATATTCCTGCCTGACGTTCTGGCCATTGTATCCATGGCTCTTGAGAAAAAATTGTACTCTCATAGCTAGCATTTCTTTTGGGAATCTGCTATCATCACTGATACTTCATTGCTTGCAAAAAATAATTAATTATGTAAACGGCCTTTTTTTTTTTTGTTTGTGTTGGTATTGAAGTCTGTAAAATGGGGAAATTTTCTAGCTAACACAAGAAAAATTCAGTGTCATGCAGTGGGTCGGTTAAAAGATGAGAAAGTGTTACGTTGCTTGAGTGACAGAGTTAAAGGTTGAGAAAAGTAAATTCTGAATTAGGATTTATAGTCTTGCTGTGTCCATCACTCTACAATTTTTTTTCAAGTCTTGTGAGGTAGGGCAGTTCTAATTGGGTAAGGCTGTGTGTGTAGAGTGCTTTTCTTAGGCTCTTTACTTGCAGTATATGGGATCAAGCTTTCTTCTCACTTGAAAGTAAGTCTTTCTTCTCCATACCCCATTCATTTTCAAAGAAGAAAGGGCCTAAGTGTGTTTAGCATTCCTCTGACACTGATCTCTTAGTAGATGTACCTGCTTACATGAACTGTCTTTTTAACATTGTTTGCTTCTTCAATTTGCATACTTCTGGAGAATGCAAGCAGCCCAGGGTGCTGCCATGAAAGGAGCATGGTGATATACACTGACTGAAGTTTTATCTTATGTTTCCCTTCTCAAGAGCAGTTACTAAACATGATTTGCAAGAGGTTTTCTTTTCCTGAGAGACCAAAGCCTCCATGTTAAATTATTTATACAAAGCCTCAATATTAAATATATTTATATTTGTAACTGATAACTTGTCTGATGAACATGATAACCTTGTCTTATGAAGAACACTTTGGCACAACCAGTGTGAGCAAGAACAGAAAGCTTGAGAGGAAAATGTCAGGAAGGTGTGCCTGATCAGAATTAAAACATAATGCTTTTGAAACAATAAGAGGTTCAAAGGATGTTGCTAGCACAGCCTGTGAATAGAGTTTGCATCTATTTAGTCATAGCAGCAAGTGCTGTTCCTCTTAGATATTTCAATTGCTTTGCTGAAATTATTATGGTAACACCTTCTAGCATTTGCTTTCTTTAATTTTTGCAGTGGCTCTTTATGCCTTCTGCTCCATGACCTGACTGCCCAGTTGCATTAGAGTAGAAGACACCAACTTGACAGTCAGTAGATATATCACTTCTTGAGTCTCCTTGCAATGACACTGTGCCTTTCATTAGCAGACTTTAAAAGAAAATTGAGAGAAAAAGTCTGATTTTCCTGTGGTAAGCATTCTACCATATATGCTAAGTTATACATTCTGGTGCTTACACTCTCATTGAAATTATCTGAGCCTAAAGGCATAGGGGCGTCCCTGTTGCCTTATCAGAGTTTAATCAAAAAAGCCCTCTAATATTTTTATTTCAGTGTAGGAACTTGTGAAATAGTGTAACATTACATAGATATTCACATTCAGGTGTATATCAGCCTTTTATTGCTACAATGCTGTTCCCAAAAACCAAAAGTGTGAATGCATATTTTGATGAAGGGTTTTCACGATGCATTGTTCAAGCCAAGTGCTGTGTTTGATGCCAGTGGGCCAGAACTAATGCTTGTTAGGCTTACAGTCTGCATGGGCACATGGAGCTGGTTGTACTGAACTGTGGCTCAGGCATGTAATAGTTTAAGTCTGATTAATTCTAGTTTAAAAAAATGTAACTATGATAACATTTTCAGTAATTCAAAATGAGTAATATTATCTTTACTATATAAATACACAGCACATAATTTTGTGAAACAAAAAAATAAACTACAGTGAGGGGAATAGGAAAACAATAATGAACTCTGTCATTCCCTAATGGAATTCTTCCAGTTTCCAGGAGCTTTTTCTCTATCTTCTATCTATTACAGCAGCCTTAATTGCACTACTCTGCAGCCAAGATGAAATGTATGTATAGTAATTTACTTGTAGGATTTTATTCTGTCAGGATTTTTTTTTCAGTAACTAATTCATGTAGTTTTGGGGGGGGGGGGGGGGAAAAAAGAAAAAAACCAACCCCAACCTAACAAAGCACACAAGAGATGAAGATTTCTTAAACCTGATAGTTACTTCTGAAAACTTTGGAGAAATTATATTTTCAGCTTTCAATGCAATAACATTGTGTTCTCTTCTTGGTTTGCGAATGTACACCTCTGCTAGTTAGTTAGTTCAAAGGGAAAAAAGTTTTTATTTCTTGAGAAAGCCTTTATCTGAGTTTCAGAGTCTCTTAGAAATAATTACACAGCCAAAGTTAGAAGCAGCTGAGCTTGATGATTATGGTTCTCCATGACTGACATTACAGTTTACCAGACTTGTGGCTTTTTCATTAATGCAGCCTAATATCCCTCTAAACAAGACCTGAAAGCAAAGCAGAACTAGCACTGTCACAGCAAGTTTGTGTGTGGTGATGAAGGCAACTGTCAAAGGCCAGTTGTGACATTCTCTATCATTTCAGTTGGATGTCAACAGTACCCATGTAGTCTTGGGTTAAGGTAGTAATATCTGTGGGTCTGGTACTGGCTCTGATGTGAACATACTTAAACATTTCCTCATTGTAGAGATGCAAGGCATTTCTGAGGGAGTGGAACAGAGCAAAGGCTTTTGCAAAGGATCTTTTGCAAATAGCCCAAAGCAAAACTAAATTCCAGTATTGATACTGTGCTCTCTGTTTCATGAGGTAGTGCAATTGCAAGAGAAAGCAGAACAAGTAATTGCTTTTTGTCAGCTGGCAGCTAAACTTCCTAATATAAAAAGTCTAAAACACAGTTCTATAAAAACTAACATCCTGGTTCCAAATGATATGTTTCTTGTACAAGGCTTACGTTTTGTGTGACTTTCAGTAGAACTATGTACTATCAATTATAGAATCATAGAACTGTTAAGGTTGGAAAATACGTTTTAAGATCATCAAATCTGTCAGCCTGGCACCACCGTCATGTTCACCATTAAACCATGTCCTCATGTGCCATATCCAAACAGTTTTTCAGTGCATGACTGGATGCCAACTGGATGTGGCATCATTGACCACCACTCTGTGGGCCTGACCATCCAGCCAGTTTTCCAGCAGAGAGTGTAGCTGTCCAAGTCATGAGCTGCCAGCTTTTCTCAAGGAGAATGCTGTGGGAGACAGTGTCAAAAGCTTTACTTGAAGTCTAGGTAGACTACATCCACAGCCTTTCCCTCATCCACTTGGTGGCTCACCTTGTCATAAAAGGAGATCAGGGGGGCAAACAGGATCTGATTTCCAAAACACATTTGGCAGTGCTGGTGGGCATGATGCTTTAGAGGAATTTAATGTAAATTTTAGGATGTGTAATCTAGCACAGTAGTAAATTCAACACTAGACACAATTTCTTACAAATAAGATAATTCAATTTTTTATGCATTTTGCAGAGTAGCACATCTGTTTTAAAGCTATTAGTGTTTCATGTGTGTCCACTTCAGACTTTCTGGGAAAGATACTTGGCTAAAAAAAAGTACATGTATGAGAAATTCAGCATTTAAAGGAATGAAAGATGAGTTAATTTTGTTCTCACCCTGTATGTGTAGTATAGGACTCTTTGTAGATTAGAGCTTTGGATGTTGTGGGACAAACTGTGTGCTTGCACATTTGCATTAAATCACTATCTTCCCTCTGCTGAGCCTTCCCCTAGGAAGTGCTGAAGCACACCATCTGCCAGAAATGATCACTCTACGCTTTCATGCTAATTAAACCCTTCAAACAAAGTTGACGTTAATTTACGCCGGCTGTTTCACATTACACAGGATGTTTGTTAATATATGCTGGTTTAATTCCTGTTTATTGGCTGTCTTTCCAGTATCCATTTCATCTGCTTGTACTTGCAAAGACAATTTTTTGTTCAAATTCCATTCTTGGTCTAGACCGACATTTCGAAATTGGAGTCACTGATAAAAGTCAGGTTGTATTGTTCAAACTGGCTTGGAGTCAAAATACTTTGTGCGTTTCTCTAAATAGTGTGTAATGCCCTGAGTGCTTTATCACTGTTCATAAGAGCTTCTGACCTACCAGCTGGTCAGAATTAGATCGTTTCCCCCCATTTTTAAAGCTTTACTTTTAACTGTGTATGAATTTTGAAGTGTACAGTTGTAAGTGTAGAGCTATAATTTTGATCTTTTCTGCTTTTCTTCTGTCTTGATTGTCTGTTTTCAAGCTCAGGAAATGCCTGACTATGTTGTAAATCCTGATTGTGATTGTAGTTACAAAACTACTCCTGTTTTTATTGATGTGGCTACAAACTATTCCTTTTTGTAGGTAGACAAGGCATAACAGCTTTTCTTTCTCTACCAAAATCTCAAACATGAACTGTTCATATCTAGCATTCTTTTGACATGGTCCAAGCATGTTAAAAAAAGAAAAATTTAATCCAGTGGGAGTGGGATAGACAAAAAGGTTTTGGTTAGCTTGATTCTTTCACCGAGGAAATAGGCAAACCAGTAGCTCTAACATCTTTCAGTGCTCATTGAACCCTGTTGCAAAAGATCAAAATGTAGCAAATAACCTGTAAACTAAAGTGTATTTTATAGACTGGCTCTAAGTATCTACATATAGGTGCAAAGAATGCGCTTAGTTTCTGTAGTTCTGACGGTATGGTAAGTGTGTCCAACTGCATAATTAGCCAGACTTCAGACTCTTAGTTTGAATACTGGTCAGCAGACTGACTTTCCTCTTGTTTTTCTATGTCAGCTTTTCCCCCATCATTTCAGATAAAGTGCTATCATCTGGCATTGGACTTTGTATGTAGCAGAGAGTTATTCTGAGTAGATTAGTTTATCTAGTCATTTAGGATGTTCTGTACTCTTCAGAATTTCTGCTCTTCAAGGCTCTGCATGTTTGGCTGGGTGATACTTCCGTACTTGAGTCATCTGATATAGCTGTCCAGGAAAAAAATAAAAATATGCTCAGTATTAGCTTGACTAGTACCACTGACATTAATAAGGTAGCTTCATCAGCATAAAGCTGAGCAGGCTCACTGTCCTCCACAGGATCTCATCCTTAGAGGACAGTACATTTGTAAGTTAGCATGGAATTAGTCTTGAAGTATAAAGCCATTAATGACTGAATTCTGGGTTCCCAAAACTTTTCCTTCCTCTCAGTGTTATTACCACAATAGATGAGGCCTGCAGAAGCCCTTGAATTGACTGTTGAATTATAAGGGAGAAGAGTGGGCAAGGCAGTACTTAACTATTAAACACACTACTCAGGGATTTGCTTTTTCCTTGTCAGAATTTGCAGCCTGTTTTGCTTCTTGAGATGCTTCAAAATCTGTTTTACTTTGAGTTTTGAGAATAGGGTGGATTTATTTTAAACTATTTCTATATCTATTTCTAACTAGTGATTTTGAAATTAACTGTTGGATAATTTTAATTAGAATATGTGTTGCTTTTTATATTAATAATATGCATACACTTGCAGCATATTGTTAGGTGCACTTTGAAAATGAAATTAAATGTTTATCAGATTAAGATTTTAATATATCAAGTAAAATAAGTATTTTACACTCTTCCTGTGCAGAGAAAAGTCAGTAATAGTTGGTCCAGTTTGTAGAATGCAGTGTAGTTCTTCAGGTATGAAAATATGTGCAAGATTAACAGGAAGAAGACCAATAATTTTGGTTGCCTTTAAATCCTAGGGTAAGGTGGGAAAGAAATTTTTATTAAACCACTGAATTTTTAAAGTCGAAATACTTACAGTTTTGGTGTAATGCCTGAAACTCCCTCTTAGTATGAGTTTTGTTTTCAAAAAAAAAAAAAACTGAAAAAGCTATGAGTTCGTGGTTGTGATTTTTTAATAGGAATAAGACAAATGTGTTGAATTTGGGGAAACTCAATATTTCATTGACTTCTTCCTCGCACACAAATGTTTTTTTCAAAAAGAAGGATTCCTTATGTGTTGCTGACATTTCATACTTTTAGTCACAGAATTTCCCATTCTTTCTCCTGATGTGTCCTGTTCACATATGCACCTGTGGATCTGACCTCTGCTGTCTCAGAGGTGGAGCAGAGCTACCCACTAAAGCTGGTAGTTGTTTGTGGTAGAAGGAATGCTGTGTTGTATAAGCAGAGAATAGCTAATGTTATCTGCTTACATTCAGTATCAAACCCTCTGATCTTTAAACTCTGGGGGTTATTTCTGTTTTGGCTTGTCTGCCGTTTCTTTTTGGCCCCTCTGTCCATTGTTTGGTTCAGATTCTTCTGTTGTCAAGTTCTACTTCACCCCTTTGTTCCCATTTGATGCTCACATTCTCTGTCTTTGCCTGGCGGATGTAGACCTGCAGAATCAAAGCTTTACTTCTTTCTATGGGGATTTTGGAAACCTTGGATACAGGTGACAGTTACTGGAAACCTACCCATATGGGGTCTTGGGACAGAGAGATGAAAGAAACAGGACAAAATGTCTCAGAAAGAGAGACCATCTCTCCAGTATTGGAGATGAATTAAACCCCAGTCCTTCCACTTCTGAGCCGAGAAACTGAAGCACCATATGGGATGGGTGCAGTTGTATCATGGATGAGGACCTTACTGTTAATGATTGACTTGCCGGGTGAATGTCAGTCCAAATTCTTCAAAGCCTCAGTCAAAATTTGTCAATGTTGTTTTTCAAATACTTCCTGAAAACTTCTGTCTTTTCAGGCTGTTTCTTCTTTGAGCAGAGGACTCTTGTATATAGTGGAAATTTTCTTGAATCACTCCTTCCATTGCACCCAAAGTTCCTCTCCTAACTCTGCTGTTTCCTGGTCTCTTAATGGTTATGGAGTGCCTCATTCACTTGTATCAAGTACTATATTGCTTCCTCAGCTTGCCTCCTGTCCACGTGTGAGCATTTATTTTCCTCTCATTGCCTTCCTTTTATGCTTTAAATGTTAGTTAAATGTTACATAAGGGAATATATTCCTAAGGCTCAATTGCAATATCCGATTCAGAGAGGCATCTGATGCAGCAAGCTTTTTAAACTGGGGTAAGGGAATAGTCAGGGAGGACAATTCTTCCACTGTCATCTTCAGTACTAAAGTAAAGGATTAACATTCCTATGCTTCAGTCCAAATATACATTCCTGAAACACATATCAGAAAAAAAACATACTTTATAAATAAACTACCTAGACTTAGATGAATTTCAAATGAGTTGATGGAGTCTGTGATTCTGCTGAACATTTGTCAGTGTTTGGGGAATATGCATATTCATTTCTTAAGGTTACATTGATTTTGAACCCTTAAAGTTTTGTGAAGCTGGATTCTGGATAATTGCATAGCAATTAAGCACTGACTGTAAAATCAACAGACAACAGCACACATATAAAGCAGTTTGTAGAAACAGTGACTGATTTGGATAAGCAATAGTCCTGCTGCCCAACCACTACTTTGACAACATATCTTCTTTGACAGAAGATAGAAGAAGGGATTTGAAGAGCAGAATTTTAGCTCTGGTAATCCTAAATGTTTAGGAAAATGGAGGAAAAAGAATGGAAGTGCCTAGTCTGAGATTTTGAACAGGTTGTAGAGACCAGTACTGTGTGTGGTGCAGAAATAGAAATTCCTTTGGAAAAGCTAGAAAAAATGGTGTATATTTTTCTGCTGCAGTAGGTAAAATGTGGGAAGTTGAAGGGATACAGATTGAAGTGGTAAAAGTAAATGGTTTTAATATTATCTCTGCTGGGGCATTCTGAACAAATACGAGTAAGATGAGATTTCATGTAATTCAGGGAAGAGTATGTTGTATCATTCCGGAGTTTTAATTACAGAAGAGTCCCTACTGTTCTTGTGTGACCTGCAGGTCATTACACAATTAGTCATAGCAGTTTGCACTTGTTTCCACTGGTGCTTGAGTGAGTCATGTCCATGGTGCTGTGCAGCTGTAGACAGAAGGGTGGAATGCCCTTAGGAATGTAGTAGGAGTGTGTGTGTGAAGCAGAAGGTGCTGGGGGATAAAATCACTGAATCTTTTACTCTAGTTTATAGTATAAATAACATCAGTCTGCACTACATATACTTAAACACAGCATGTCCAGCATGCTCAAACTTGCACCTTCATACTTAAGTAGTAGTGTATTTCAGAAATCTGCATAGATGGAGAGATTTCAAAGACACATTGAAGAAGGCAGTTTGATCCCAACTTGTCGTTCTGTAGCAGTTCTGTCTGTAAGCAGCAGCTTGGTGTATTTTCCATTTCTCAGGCTCCCATCGAGTCTCTGTTGTCTTTATTCTGATTTGGCACCATTGGAGGTGGAACTATTGAGAAGGTGGTTCTTCTCATGATCACTCTTGCAATGTGGCAAAAAGGAGATTCTTTTGAAAATGTCATCAACAAAGGTCACTTTAAAATAAACATTTTCATTTACATCAAGTACTGGCAACACGTCCTAATGCTTTTCCCCACAGGTATGTTTATAAAAGTGTGGAGTCACACAAAGCTGCTTCAGGACCTTTCAGCAGTTTCCATCACTCTAATAATATCTATATGAGAGTTGAATGATAGTGAGGATTTGGGCACCTCTGATGATACTGTTGTGTCCGTGCTTAAATTTTGTTAAAGTTATCAAAGCTAAATTATAATTGTAGCTGATATGTCTGTGAGGATGCCAAAGGCCTGGAGAAAGCAGATGCTTAATATGGCTTGGTCTATCAAGGTCTGTATGTTGCAGGATTCTTTACAGCAACAGTGATGAGAGGAAGTAATAGAATCAGCAGCTAAAGATTACAGGATATCTGCTTCAAAGTTCTTCATTGAAGCAGTGCTATAGAGAATTACTGGACAAACCTCAGAGTTTGAAAAATAGACTGTTTCTGTGTTATGGAGGTTCTAGCTATTCTGCACCCACTGAACTGAGTATATTGTGGTTGAACTCCAGGGTCTGGCTTATCAGTTATAGCATTGATTGCTAGTACATAACAATTTTGTCACACATTTTTAGCAGAGTGACTAGTTTCCTGGATGTTAAAGTTTTCTTTACAAAATTTTCATCTTTAGTTGTTCATTGTCTCAAATCCATGCAGGATTTGAATATGGCAGTTTGGCAGTAGTTAGTTTGTCATACCAGATGTACAATTCAAGTTGCTTATAGTGATTTTTATTTTTCTTCCTTTTAGCCAATGACTGTTGATGTTGACATCTTCAAAAGGCCTTTTATTCTGTGGGTCTTTTTTTAATCAAGCTTTTAATTCTTCCCACACCTTCAGCTGTCATTTAGAGGGTTTGGGAAGTGGAAGAATAGCATCCAATAACATCTGAATTCCATTACTTTTTCTCATCTCTATCAACTTTAGCTGTAACTTGAAGGAGTCTATGTACAACAATAATCCCTATTTTCTGAGCAGTTACATTGGTTCTCACAGTGATCAAAGATATCAGTACTTGCTCATAGACAGTCATTTCCAACTGCTAGGACACCAAGCTCTTCATTGTTGCAGCAAATGTTGCTATGGGAAGAGTGAAGAGGAGGGAAGCAAAGGAGCAGCTCCACATTGTCTGTTGTCGTGTATTCATCTTTTTGTGGGGTTGCTGGACCTCCGTGTCTGACTTTCAAGCTCTGTGTATTTTATTGGCAGTATCAACAAGAAACCCATAAATGAAAAAATTGCATAATTCTAATAAGAATCTTGAAGCTGGACTGAAGAGAAATTGATATCCTTTCCAAGGACTACTAGGAAGAAATTAAAGGGTTGTCTTGCTGCAAGATCAGAGAGCAGAGTAAAATGTCTTGTCAAATGTCAGCCTCTAGAGAGAGTGTGTCTCTGGCTAGGAAAGCCTCAGAATTGTGAAGGTTTAGATTATGATGACTGCTTTCTTTCAGTGATCATTTATTAGTGGAGGAGTGTTTATGCCACTATAGTTTCCACACAGACCTTGTGCATGTGGAGGAGAGTCAACAGAAGACTTACACTACTCAGGAGAATGGCTTAATTCCATGTATCAAGTCAGATGCTTTCTTTTCTTCTGTATTGTTCCTATGAGCAAAGTGCTGTAAAGGGATTTTGTTTTGTCTTGAAATGAGATGATAGAGTCTGGCAGCAATATGAATACCTGAAATAGATGTGGGAGTGTGTTTGCATCCCCTTCTTAAATTCCTTTCTGTGACAGGATGAGTATGAAAAGAGCATGAAGCCAATACTGTGTGTCTTCCTGCATACTTACCCAACACCTTAGCTTCAGGCGCTCTGAAAATTTCTGTTTTCCAGGTGACATCTTTCTGTATTAAATACGCATTTTATCTGAATGTAAGTAGGTCTTACCTAAAGAAGCCAAAATATGTAATAAAACTCAGTCTGTGCACCCACAGTTTACACAGTACTGATCGACATACGTGCGGACTCTAATACATAAATGCTGTAGGTAGGCAGGTACAAATGAATACAGTGTAAAGTCAAGTTTACTATAAAGATAAACATTAGCATTACCTGAAAGTCATAAAATCTGATGAAAGATGAAGAACTTTATATTATTGAAACAAAGCTTCAATTGAATTGATTTTGAGAGGTGACAGAACCTGCCAATATCTTTCAGCTGATCTAGTAGTTATCTGAAAGTATTAATTTTTTTTCTGCAGATCATCCAATTCAAGAAGTGAGAATGTGGGTTGACAATTTTTTTATTAAGATTCCATGAGAGGGAATATGGAAAGGAAAAGAGGTGCTTTATATTTTTCTTAAGTTCATGACATAGATTTCCTTTACCAGGTGCATATGGCATAAAGAAACACATCATCATTGCTAACAGAGAGCTCAGATATATGAGTTACCTTTATTTGGCTGGATTCTAGTCATTTGGGCTAACAGCTTAGTCTGGTTTTCTGCATATAATGTGTCAATATTGTGGCGGAATTGAATAACAGGAAAATGCAGTTAATCTTTGCTATGAGTTACTGCACATCAGTGAAAGTTACCATTTCTTGAAAATAGCTTTAAAAATTTGCAAAAAGATGAAGGTTTAGACAACGAGGGAAGATGGGGAGAGAGAGGGGTAGATCTGGTAGGAGACATGTATCTGAGGTGAATAGGGCTCCAGCACAAACATCCTTATATATGACCTGTGCCTGTGGTGTCTTTCTTACTTGTAGGGTTTCTTACATTTTCTTGTGGGACAGCTTACCAGATAAAATATTATAGTACTTGTGAAGGTACTTGTTGCACCATCCATTTCCTAAAGTCTAAAATTTTCAAAGCACTTGTCTCATGTGGATAATGAAGGAAATGTAGGTCATCTCTTTCCACACTCTCTTCTGGAGTTCATGCTTTTTATAGCAGTAAATAAACTGTTCTGTCTTAGAGCTTTTCTACTTCTTTCTTTTTTCTTTGGCATGATGCATCATAAAGATCATTTGTCTTGTATCTGATGGTGGGAACAGTGGAGTCTAGCACGGGTAGCCTGCAGGAGTGGAGGTTGTAAATGTAAACCATAACAAAATGTACTTGTTGCCGAAGTAAGCAGGTTTGTTCTTTTGGAGTGCATTGCATATGCAGTGCCAGTAGACCCTTTGTCCTGAAAGATTCCACAGACAAGTGAAGAACTAAACTGCAAAGTTTTTCAGAAGCATTTGGTACTGGCACAACTTCCCACAGACCACTTGAATGTGAGAAGAATTCAGCCATGCTTAATGACTTTGCTGAATTGATTAAGAATGGGATTTTTTTTCCCAGCCAAATTGCAAAGCGTAAAGAAAGAAAATCTCTTTTCTGTTTAGAAACTTCCTTTTCTTTGTCCTCTGTGCTTCACCCCTGTTTTCTCTGGTATGCTTGTACAAACTTTATGTGCATAGAGTTACTGAGCTGCCCCTTCTTTGTATATCACATAGGAAGAAGTTTCAGATGGTCCAAATTCTATTTCCATTGAATTTTCCAACTTTCTCTTTTTTTATTTTAAACTAAATTGAAAATGGAACTTGACCCTAGATAAATATTGGAATAGTGTGAAACAGTAACACATGACACATTCTGAACAGCTGAGCACCATCACTGATGGGCAGGGCTGAGTGGGGAGGCTCAGTTTTGCCTCTGTAGAGGTATTCTGGATTAAAAACTGTTAGGGAACCAGGCTGAAAACTGACCATAAAATAATAACATAGTTTCAGATAATATGCAATTACATTCAAAGCAACACAGGGAATTTAGACATTGTTTTCTGGATTGGTTAATTCCATTGGAACCCAATTTGTATATTTCTGAAGCTGCTTATTAGGTTTCCAGTGTTACATCATTGTAACAACATCTACCAAAGCAGATTCTATTTCTAAATTTATGGGTTATATGTTGTCTGTGTGGCACACTTCATTGCTGTGATAAGTTCCTGACCCCTCTATAAGTTTGCACAGTTTTCATTGTGCCTGTTAGATGTTTGCATTTAAGGGCAACATTTTGTGTGTCATCCCAGGTGCTGTAGGAAACATTGCAGTCATGCACTGCAAACTCTGTTCACCTGCTAGTTCTCATGCAAAAACAAATGTACAAAATGCTTTGAAATAGAAATAAAAATAAGCATATTTTGTGGAAAGAGTTGTAATTGATCACAAGGCTCTTCACTTAGGCGTCTGTGCCCTTTGTCATCTGTCTGTAGAGAAAACCTGTGATGAGAACTTTTCTTTTTAAATTAGGTAAATGACTTGGTTATCTGGCATTCACATAATGGTGATATTGAAATTATGGCAATTTTGAGAACTTTTTAAAAGTGCAAGAACTATACTTATTTTTCCAAATGTTAAGTATAACATTCTACTAGATAAAATATATTTGCTTATATATAAAAAGTGAATGTTTTGCTTTCTGTTGTCTGTATTAGCAGTGCCCTCTCAATGCTATCAGAGACAGTAGCTTAAATGCACAAACATACAAGCAAAGAAATAAATTCAAAAGCCATTGGGAAAGCTCTGTTTTAAATTTATTTCAGATATTTTAGGTGGCATGTAAGTATTTCAGCCATCTGTTTGAAATTTCAAGATTGGTTTTTATTTGCTTAAAATGGTATAATTAACTTTATTTCCCAAATTAATTACTGTTGGCTCCACTCCTTGTCCTTGTAGAAGAAATCGGTGATGTATACATTTGTTAAAAGTTAGATAACATAGACCATCTAGCTATAACACACAGCTTTTAATGAGTATTTTAATGTGACCTAGTAGCCTGTTGCTGGTATTATTGCATCTCTTCAGTATGAGGTTACATTTGGACTCACTGTTTTTTTTCTTTTTTTTTGTGTCCTTCCTTCCTCTCTCCTTGCCTCATTTTCTTACAGAGATCAGAATAGTCCGGTTCCTACTTTGGAATATGTTAAGGTAAGGCACCATTTCTTACTCTTAAAATATTTCATTTGGTATATACCCAGGACTGCCAGAGCATTTCCAGTCATTTGTAGTTAAGTGGTACAGCTGTGTCTATCTTTTGCTACAGAGAAACAAATTATATGTGTCACACTGTTTTCTTAATGCTTTGAAATACTTGCAGGCATTATGCTTTGGGTGTAGGTTGCATTTTTATATTGGGGCTCCTTTTCAGTTACATGGTGACAACCTAAATTCTTGCTTTTGTTAACAGATTAAAAGAATATGTGTTTCTTGCTTATGGATTTCTGGGAAAGTAAAGGAACACATCTGAAAATATTACTAAAGTGTCATATTTAGGTTTATGGTTTTAGCAATATGTTTACTAACATTCCAGTTAAAGATTTACTTCTGGTCCAAAAAGTAACTGGAATCCTGGCAAAATTGTGAGTTCTGTTTTCCTCTTGTACAAGATCCGAGTGCTGAAAAGAAAAAAAAAAAGGTGTATTTTGTTAGACTAAATAAATACTGTGGAGCATTCATAAATTTTATTCAAAAATCACTCCTGGGTTGGCAATATAGAAACTTTGGAAAAACCTTAGGGATGTGATTCTGTACTGGGAGTCTCTTGTAGTGCTGTAATTTCTACTGAATTAGTACCTTTCAACATGATTCATTTAAGTGAGTATTATTTCTCAGAACGTTGCAAGAATCTGGCTTATATGTCATGTCTCTCAACAATGGGCTGCTTTAATTGTTGGGCTTTGTTCCCTGTCTTTTAGAAGACTGTAGGCTTCTGAGGAGTGTCAGATAAGTACAGGTTATCCTTAACATAGGATATTTCTGTATCTATTCATGAGGACAACCTGAATTTCTCAGACACCTGAATTTCTGTTACAGGTTAGAGTTCAGGTGAGGAAGACACTGAGGAGAGCCAATCAGATGGGTTTTGCTGCTAGAATTCCCTATGGATGTTCATAGTTGAGGGAAATGGAGAGATGCCCAGCTTAGGATTTGGGTTGATTGAAGAAGTAGACTAGGAGAATGTAATGCAGTGTTGAGAGGGGATTGTCAAAGGAAAGTGCTGAGAATTCATTTTTCTGAAAGTGTGGCAGGGTCCTCTGCCGGACTTTCTGTCTAGAGTTGGAGTAGACACAGGAATTAAGGTTTGGAAGAAGAGAAGGGGAAGAGCAGAATACAAAGGTCCATGGAAAAATGGCTACCAAAGGACTCTCAGAACTGCTGCTGCTCTAAACAGTTAGCTTGGTGTTGTGAGGTGCCTCTCATCAATCCCTGCTTAAAGTTGGGGCATGGTAAAGTAGCAGAGACAGAGAAGGCTAAGAGCCTTCTCAGCCATGCTCTAGAAGAGGGTGTGCCAGGGGCAACAAAGTGGTGGACATGTTAATTGCCCTATTCATTTGCTGTATATCATGCACTATGCTGTACAGAGTATGTTGCTTCAGTTTTAATAATATGACCAACTAGAAGGCAGAGGTTTCATGTGCCAATTCATCAATATGTGTCTTGTCTTGTTGCAGCAAGTTCTATATTATAAATGTGTTTTCTGATCTTTTCAACTGTTCTAGTAGAAGCTTGTCTTGGACTCTTGTCAATAGCAGTGGTGCTAAGCTTAGTTATTAAGACTTCGATGTTGAGGAGGAAAGCCTGAGGAAAAGAGACTTAGGAGGGAAAATACGATTCCCTTCTCTCCTTTCTTTTTTCAGTTTTTCCTGTCTATATCCTTATCTTTAACGAACTGTGAGTTTGGTGTGTAGTTCAGTGGTGTTACAGCGGGAATTCTAGACAAGCATCTTAAACTACATATTAGAAAAATATGCAGAAATTGCTTTAGAATAAATATAACCCCCAAAAAACTTTTTTTTGACTGTAGAAGTCCGGATTGGTAACAAAACTGATTCCAAATGTGATCTTACACAGAAAATTATCATTAATGCCAAATAAAGGAGGAGTCTCATCAATAATTTATTATCAGTTAACTCTAACTGTAAAAGATGTGCCTGAATTCATACCAACAGGACCTTGGGCCTGCTTTGTTGGCTGAAGCTTTAGCAAGTATCTGTTCATTGTCTTCTATAATTTACCTTATGGTAACTATTACAGTAATGTTTATAAATTTTACAGCTCCTTGGATAAATTATGGTGGTGGTGTTAAATGGGGTATAAACTGCAGTCAAGCTGAAAGAATAGATTTCTGGAGCATCTCACTATGTTTGTACCACCATTCCCATTTGCACTAGTCTCTTTGCTGTATAATCTGTGCATATGTAGTTTAAATGAGCAAGTAGGCTTTGACAAATACTGCTTAAGTGGTAAAAAAACCCCTTTAAATGTAGTGGAGATAGAGAAGACAGAGAACACAACAAGAGCACTTTTGGGATTCGTATTTTGCTGATTCAGGATGCCAGAGTTTTGAGTGAAAGATTCTTATTTCTGATGCACTGGAAAAGAAAGTTTGTATTGTCTTTAAACAGAGAAATGTTGATTTTTTTGACTGAAAACATATAAACTCAAGTATGAAGCCTGTATGATGTATCAGGCATACATAAAAACTAACACTGGCGCTAGTTGTACACAGTCTTGATACTGATTTTTGTTTCCCTCCTGTTGCAATTCAGACTGTAAAGAGATGAGAGACTTTGGATTAATTTGCCTTGTAAAAAATTGCATTATCTTGAAAGTAATGAATGGCACAAATTTAAGCTGTATTAGAGTAGTCTGGCTGCTGGTGATCCTGCCCAAGTGTGACAGTTCCAAGCAAATTGTACTATGTCAGGGCCCTGAGGGCACTAATTGTTCCTAAGTGTTCTGACCAACATCACTTAGGACTTCCACCCAAACCTGCTGAGCAAGAGCTCCATCAGGCTGAGGCCTTTAGACCCTGCCTGAGCTGTTTAGTAGGTGTGCCTGCTCCTAGTCCTGTTTCTCAAGTGCTGTGTAGTAGCCCTGGATAGACCTTAGACCTGGCCTGTTACCTAGCTTGCCTGAGGCTCACTGGAATGTGATAGGACCTGCTGGTGTCATCACCCTGCTCACCTTGCTTGCATCTTGGTGCTATGGGATGGCACCTTGTTGATGAGTATGTTGCCCACCCTGTGCTTCAGGACCACCGTCCCTTAGGGAGCAACCCCACTCTTGTTGCTCCCTGCATGCTAGTTGTTGCTGGCTGTTTTGAAAGATCCAATATGATCAGATAGGTACCATCCTCATCAGTGATCCACTTTATCAGGCTGCAACAGTCATACTAATTCTCCTTCAAGACAAGTTTTAAACTAGCTAGATTTAAAAAGTCATTTTACAGAGGGAAACTGGGCTGACCTTGCAGCTTCATAGTTGCAAATGAGCCCTGTTTCTGCAGTGCTGCAAACATTGCTACTGGACTTTCTTGTGAGTCCCATAAGAAAGACAATTAATACTTACTTAGAACATGCTCCTGCTGGGGAGTGATGGACAGCTCTTCAGAACTGGGCTCTGCTGTAAATAGAATGTGGAGAATTCATTCCATCTTGAGGAAGAGTAATGGAGTTATGTTTTTAATTCAGTGTGCTGGTTCACAGGGAAAAGAATATCATCATGTTTGTTGTGGCAGTGGTGACTACAAGCAGAGAGACTGATGGTAAACTCTGAAGCTGAATGTATCACTCTGCTTTTTGACAAACCTTTCCTTGCTGGAACCTGGTGACTAAAAGTAATATAAAGAAATCCTTGTATTCAGAAATACTCTGAACAGAGGCAAGGCAAAATAAATGGGCTTTTTCTCCTGTTTTGTTCTGTTCAAGATACAAGACAGAAAGCACTGATTATAAAATTAATATATTTTTTTAGAGAATATTCTCTACAGATGCACTATGGTTTCTGATTTTTTAATCTAAATTACAGTTCGCAAATGGCAGTTTTCTGCATCTTGAATATTGATGTATTAGTTCATTCAGTATATAAAGAGAGCTAATTATGCAAAAGCAAGTTCTAAGGGGGGGAGAAAAAGTACCGATTTGCTGGAGTCTGAGTACTGAAGTGTCCATATGGCTTCAACCCTTCCTTTGTCTTCACAGTGCTGCTGAAACCATGGTCACAGTTAAATGGCTCTTTCAGAAAAACCTTTTATGGTAGAAGTGAAAACAGGCCAGACTGCTTTGAGTCAGGCTGCTACCCAAGTCATGAAAGAGATTTAGGGACACAATAGCACATTGTACATTCTGTGAGATTTTTACAAGTTTCATGAGCCAAATAATAGATCCATTGGTAGTGTCTGCAGGTTATTCCCACACCCTGAGTCTGCACATCCACAGAACAGACCCCTGCAGGGGAGAAAGAATCAAGTGCTGCAAGATTTGAGTGTGTCAGAGAACTTTTTGTGAGTCATTTTGATCAAATTCACATGAACTAAAGATAGCTTTCTGTCCCATTCCCATTCACTAAAAATACTTTAGGGTCTTTTTATAGAAGTCTATGCTGTGATCAGTAAGGCTATATCAGGGTGAAAAGAAAGAAAATCAGATTTCTCTCCTCCTTTCATGAAAACCTTTTGAGCATTTCCTGTGCTAAAAACTACAGAAATACATATCAGTGATGAGTTGATGAGTATTACTATAGCCTGAGGTTTTGGAGTTGTGTTTAAATCCATTACTGGAAAAATCGCAGAATTTATGACTGATTGTCTGCTCGGCATGGACATGAAGGAAGTTTATATTTAGATTCAGACTTAAAGAAACTGCTGCTGATGTAAGGAAGTTACAAGTGCAGAAAAATACTCACTTGTGAAGTTCTGCTGAAGGATTCTCATTTGTCTCAGCCCCATAATGTTCATTTTTTCCCTGTTTTTACTCTTCCTTGATTTTATTAGAAAGCAAACTGTCATAGAAATTACTGACATTTCTCATGGTTCTGGGTCAGTGCAAGTGCAAATAAAATTTTGATGACATTCCAGTGCGTTGATGGTTATCTATAGCTTTGCAAGATAGGACAATATTTTGTGGGTTTAATTCAACTTCAGGAAACTTAGATCAGGTGACGAGGTTTATCAAGGCACAGTTTGTATAGTTAGTTGCACAAATTCGTAACATTGTGGATGCCAATTCACTATATGTGTGGGTGTTTGACTCTCATTGTTCTGTTGGCTGTGCCAGGAAGATATTATGGTAAGAGAATGATCAAAAGTAAAGTTTGTATGTGTGTATGTATGCTTGGGAAAGTTTAGAAAAAATCTGTGTCAGCATGACAAGTAGACACAGTTTGGGAAAGAATTCTTCCTGATGACAATGAAATCTCATTGCAAGCAGCCTTTGTCAGACATGGAAATATATTAGAGAAATCCCCACCTCACTGGAAACGTTGCCAACTGCAGTGTATACCTGTTCATGTTGTGTGTCACTCTCCTGTGGAGACTTGCTTGTTGAGATGCGAGTTGTGACTTGTGAGCAGAAAGTTTGTTGGGTTTCTGTGTTGTCTTACAGTGTGATGCATTAAGTGTCTGAGCTGGGAGGAATGCATGACACCAAGGCACCATATGATCAGGAGCTTCATTTGGAATCTGTAGGGTGGTTGTGTTGGGGTGTTTCACACTCTTTGCAACTGCAGCAAGGGCAACAGTATCACAGGAGGTGGAGTTATCAGATGGAATGTATTTTGTTGAGGAGAAAAGGAGTATGCCCATATGGCTGACTTTGACCTTACACATCTCTTTGTCATTATGGATTTGTCATCCAACTCAAAGATCATTAGCGGTGTCAGTGATGTTTCAGTCAGAGATATTTTCTCTTTCTTTTCATGTTTCTATACTTCACAGGAATAGAAGCTTCACAAATATCATTCCACAGCAGTTGCCTCTTGTGTATGCAAGCTGATAATTCAGATTCTGTTAGAGCCAATCTTATGTTGAATACCTGTATTTTTACCTGTCTCACAAGGAAAACCTTCCTGTTTGATGGTCGTTGCTAGTTACACGCTGCCCTCTGCTGGAGAAGAAACATTGGCGTGTATGGTTTTTTAATCGAGTCATGGCTATTAAAATCACACTTTTCATAATAACTTTATTGTAACTTTCATTACAAAAACCTGACTGTTGGAAGTTAGTTGCTTTTTTTCCTCCAGGGCACGGAATGGGGGGAATTTTTCCTCTTCTCTCTCTCATAAAGTTACAGAAGTAGGTCCTAGAGGGAACTTGAGAATTTTTTTGGCAGGGCGTCACTGAGATTGTTAGAGTAGATGTTCTGATTTGTCAAAAACCTCCAACAAAAAAGATTGCACAGTCTCCCAAGATACTTCCCAAACTATTAATTGTTACTGTGATAAAGGTTTTCCTAAAATGTGATGTAAATCATCATTTTAGCACATACAGGTGTTTGGGTTTTGGGGTTTTTTTTTGGACCATCTGTCTTTTATTTGTTACCTTTTTTTTAATTTTCTAGTGGGATAAAGTTTGGCTGTTGCAATAAGTTGGATAAAGCGTCTTGTCTTTTAATCCTGTTCTGGTAATAGTAAAATTTCAGGTAGTGGAATTTTTTCTTCATCCCTATACCAGGTTTGTTTCTTATAATGTCTGCCCTGTCTCTGGCCTTTCTCTGCTTAGAAAGGGGCAGCTATCTTTTTAGGTGTGTATGGTAGCTATTCCTAAAAGCTTTTATCAGCCCAGGAAAAAAATAAAGAAAAACTTAAGGAGTTAGGTATGTTGCTGAAATTCAGCAGCTCTCAAGTATTTCATTCCCATAAATCATGGTGAGAATCTTGCACTGTCTATTTGGAGTTGAAGATAACTTGTTGTATTTGATAGAATGCAGTAGTCCATAATTAGTGATGGAATCTTACCCCCTAGTTTCAGTATTTTCTCAAGGTGAATTCGGTTGGACCAACAGGCTAGTGAAAAGATGATTGAGTCAGCAGTTCTGCAATCTATTGGATGCAAAGTGATGAATAAATCTAAGCTGGTGTTTGCAGCAAATTATGCAGAAGTATGATTCTGCAGCTCTGCAAGACAGTGCACTTTCAGTCTACTGTCCTTGGTCATGTTTCCACAGTAGAGAGAATCCCAAGTTAGTCTGTTAATGTTTGGAGCTTTTTGCACTTTCCCAGCCCCCAGTTCCTCAATGACCTGATTAGGTCCAAAATCTGTTTGTGGGTGTGTGGGTGGTATTTTATGTTGGTTGTGGGGTTTGTTTGTTTGTGGGCTTGGCGTGGGGTTTTTTTGGTTGGTTTTTGTAAGCATATTGTGAGGAGGGATTTTTTTTTATTTGTGAATAATGATTCTTATATGAATTGGGTCCAGTTAGTGGCTTTCTGACCTTTCTGGCCTTTATTGCAAAGTCATTCAGCAGTGGCTCTTGCATTCCTTTCTCCTGATGCTGAAATGGAGTTTAGGGTATTTTGCTTATGGAGCATCTTCTGTAATGCTGAGCATGCCTTGGTAAATAATGCTGATAATTCTTAGAGCAGCAAGCATTCTCTCTGTTTGCATGTTAATGGTTAATCTTACATCTTGTCCTGTCATGAATTTGACCCTGTTTATGTCTGTATTCTACTTTTTCTAGTATTACTCATTAACTCTTAAATTATGTCTGATCTGGAGTCATCAAAAGCCACTACATGCACTGAGATTGCACTGAGCTTTGAGTTGCAAACTACAAAAGAAGGAAAGGTGCTGAAATAATACAGCCATACCTAATTTTTTCCTGCCTCATCTGTATTGTACACTTTATCTATCTTGATAAGAGCAACCCCATGCATAATAAAAGAATCCAAAGGTTTCAGTGGGAGCTAAGCAGTAAAGTGCATAAAATTTAATCTACTTGTAAAGTGAGTTTGGATTTCTTTCATTTTTCAATTTCTGTGCAAATACTTGTGTCAATTGACACAAAGAGAAGAAAAAGATCTCTTGTGGCTGTGTGATGGCATCAGCTGGAATTCTTACACCTCACAGTAGTCTTTGATATACATATGTGAGTATGTATGTACATATAGGAAACGCATGAGTGTCACACAGAATGTTACTCCTTTTCATGTGAGGCATTTCATTGTTAATAACAGCAAAGATCTGACTACAACTTGCCATTTTTTCGGTGGATCTTTTCATAATTGTTGCTGAGCTGTGTCTCTTGAATACTTATATTTCTGTTCATATTGGGCTCTCAGGATTGTTTCACAGGATCTGTCACTGATGATGTTGGATCCTTTTCATAGTTTTGAAGGTGGAGTAATAGCACAAGTTGACTGGGACATGAAAATATTTATATTTAAATCCTTCATGCCACACCTAATTGAAGTCTTTCCATGAACCACAAGGGGGAGTGAGTATATAGTGTGTGGAAAGCAGATGATTAATGAGCATTTGGGGTCCTCTTACTGATAAAGCCTAGGGAGGTAAATCTCCTAAGCTCTCAGAGCTGTGTTTATAGAAAATAATAAGAGTAAGACTGATACCTTGCATGTACATCTTGCCTCTTGCTGGAGACACACTGTTTTGATATAGCTTAGCCTGTGGAGAGGGTAACAGAAGGAGCATTGGGACATTTCAGCTGGGATACCATCTGTTGATATGTGCTGTCAAAGGAGCAGGTTTGTTTGAGATTTTTGTATGTTGGAGACTTTTAGAAAACGAGCACCTACACAAATAAGGGAGTACAGTGTTGTGTTGGCTATCTAGAATACCCAGAGGTCATCTGCCTCCATGTCCTCAAATCCTTCTGTTGGTAAAATGTTGAAAGGCTGGTAAAGACTCTTGAAAGGCTGAGCTGACAGAGCCCAAGTGACTTGTAAGTTTTATTTTTGTGTGCTACATGTCCAAAATACACATCCTTTGTATAAGAGGGAAGTATTTTAGGGTATTTAGGAGCTTTAGAGAAATAGTTGATATTTTAAATGTGTCCACTTACCCTGGTGAAGTACCAGATCTTTTTCATCTTTGAGTTTTATGTGGAATTGGTGTCAATCTCACACAAACAAGCACTTTACTGTGACAGGACTGGGGAGGCTTTCAAAAACAGAACTCTGAAGTTAGCAATTGTGTTATGACTTATTTTTATATGCAAAATATCTCTTGTATGCTCACCAGCAAAGCTAAAGTTAGACTAAGGACAGCCACTT
>NW_008678736.1:29535-54810 GCF_000695815.1 Acanthisitta chloris
TCTGAACCAAAAGGAAATTCATGCCTTTTCACATTTTCTTTCTTTTTTTTTCCAATCCAAAGAATAAATTGAAGGAAAAGCAGTGAGACGTTACAAAATTGTTTCATGTTTGTACATGGGTTGACAGGCAGTAGATGGAGCTCAAGAATACATATGCTAGTTTTTGGTAGGATCTATAAAATCTACTGATGGATTCGTAATAGGAAGGTGGCTAGTAGGAAAGCCAAACCTACCACCAGATGACTTGGAAAAAATCTGATCTTTTATAACTAAAACATACAAATCTCAAAGGTGTTTGGATGTCTTTAAGTGCGAATTAGTGCCTAGTAGGATGCTCCTAAGCAGGTTGGGTGTTTATTTCTTGTAGCCGCCAAGCTGGGTTTTCTATGAGGCAGATTTTCAAATAGATTAATTCAAGCAACAATGTAAACTAAATAGGTGCAAATTTTCTTTTCTCACTTTACCTGTTGCAGCATATGTCTGAGACTGCCTCACAGACCCATGATAGAGAGGAGGAGGAAGTTTCTCTGACCTCTCCCATACCACGCCTGTGCATTGCAAACAAGTGTAATTGCAGCTGTACCCATTGATCTATGACCAGAAGCTGCACCAATGAGAGCTTGCAGGAAGCAAGGTTATACAACAGGACATGAAGAGTCAGCTCTGTTAAGAACTGACACAGGAATGATAGGACATGAACTGGATGGTGGGACTTTATGCACCTGTAGACATTTGAGTTAGAAAAAGATGAAAGTGATCTACACTGTCTGACAGTGTTGTCACCCCCTTTCTTCCACTTACTCTGTGCTTTAAAAATGCTCAGCTGTAAACAGTTGATCACTACCTGTGTTTGAAGCCATCCCCTGCAGGGCTCAGTTAGAGGCAATGGGCCATGTGTGAAGGGCTTACAACTGAAACTGAATAGTAGTGGGCATTGTGAAGATGTTGTTTGCATGGACAAATTATTTATCATTTGTCCCCTGTTTCCTGACTTTTTCTTACATTAAAAAGAACAAATTACTACTTATAGAGAAAGCTCTTATTCAACAAAGAGTGCTTCAATCAAAGTTTTACGTTCTTTGATTTTCTTTGGCTTTTCTCTTTCAAATGTTATTCATATTGTACTTGATTACAACCTTAGAGGTGCCATTTTGTAGCCATAGGCACTCAGACCCATAGTTAGATGTGCATATGCTGTGTAATTGGGACATGTCTGTGTTCCATGTGACATCATTAGTCCGGCGACAGTGAGCTGTGTGCTCTGGATTGGCTGTGCTCTGTATCGAATCAGATTTATGTGGTTGACCCTTGTACAGTACACCATGCCTTCCTTCATTTACAGCTGGCTTCCTGCCTGCATTGTTTGCTTTCATTTAGTAGAGTGAATTCTAAAGCATTACGTGTATTTCACTGAATATTGTTAGGCTGATTTGAATGCTTAAATGATTTGTTGATGTAGTGCAAAGTAAAGTGGCAAGCCACCAACTGCCTCATCTAATTTAGTCTGAAATGATTTTTCTCGAATATGAAATCACAAATCATAATAATTTTGTGTGTAAATTGTAAGCACTTCCATGAGCATGCCTGGTATTTGGCTCAAAATAAATTCTTGTAGCACTGCAGACTGGTTTGATAAGTTCAGATTACTTGTGAGTTTTGAAGTGTTTATATTTTTATGGAGTTTGGTTGCTTTCCTTGAGCTACTTAAAACTTTGAAGCCAAAGAAATTTTTTTTAATTTTTTTTTTTTTGGTGATGAGCAAAAAAGAAACCAACCCCCACTAAAGAAATTATCCCTTCATTTTATCTTGTGTGGTCTGTACAATTAAAGCAGCCTAAGAGGATTCTTCCTGAGCAGGTTCACACTATCCAGTGTGAAGACCTCAAACTTCTGCATATTGTGCTGTGAGTGGAGCTGGACACAGTTCAGGTGTGTCAGGGGAACACTGGGTAAGTATAATTTAAACCACACCGTGAAAGCTCCCTCTATAGCTCTAGAGTCTTTGTAGCAACAGATGGGGTTAGCAGGGACTCCTTAATTTCTCTTGCTGATGTACTGTTAGCAACTGAACACAGAATATGCGTTTGAGTGTCCTTGAACACGTGGCCTTGAATTCTCTGAACTCAGAAATCTTTTCTTAATAAGCTTAGTTACTGAAGTTATCAAAAATACTCTAGCCAGCCATCCTTAGAAAACAGGTACAGGGATTATCAGACATTTTAAGATTCTAGGCAAGAATCTTTGAAAACAGAGAAGTAAAGCTGATGGCTGATCTGTTGGTGCTGGAGAGCATTAGAAACACACTAATAGATCGACTTAGCAAAAGGATTGTATTTTGATGTTTCCAAAGTGCAAGAAACATGGTTTATGTCTCATGTGCAGAGTCTGAGAACTCGAAGTACCAGCAAAAAAAAATTAAAGAATGGGAGGGTGAAAATGTGGGCAAACCATCCTTTGTTTCTGTGAGTCAATATTTAAAAATGGAAATCTTATCTATGTATGAAGCATAAATTGGAGCAGCCTGAAGGCTGTCCTTGATCATGCTGGCTGATAGCCATCATTGCAGGAAATATCATGCTACCACCCAGACATTTCTCACATACTCTTTGAGATTCCTTTCAGTAATTTTAATTTTCATACTGCTGTATCACAGCATCGTGCAAAGGTTGTCATCAGTTCATTGAACTATATGAAAAGGAGTCGTGTTAACCTTTAAGAAAAAGAAAAAGCCCATTAGTTTAATTTTAAAAAATTAGATTCACTATCTAAATAAAACATCCTCTTTCCTATCAGTTATACTGTTGATGAAAACCATCAGCAGCTGATGTATAAAATTGTACATTATTATTTTTTAAGTTTCATTATTTCTGCCATTCTCACAGCATACATAATTTTTGATTCTTTGCTTCATTACAGACAGGAAATAAGGAATGGGCAATTACCATTTGTAATCTATGCCCTGCTGTTAATGTTGAGCTGTGAAGGTAACACACTTTTTTCAGAGCCTTTCAAATGAAAAATAGACACACCCACATTGTGAATACCTGTTAGGCCACATTTACTTTCCAGGTTGAGCTGTGCTGTTCCCATCAAAGTGAGGAGATTTTGCCTACGTTACAGGGAATCTGTTGAAGATATACCCATTCTGTCTGTCTGCTCTCAGTAGGGAAAAGACTGGGGGGAATCTAGGTCCTGTGGAAAAGGTTGGTTTGGGAAGACGATTAATTTACAAATGCTTCATTCTTTGCCTCCCTTGTGTTTTAGTACATGTTTCTGGGGAAGGAACCATATTGAGAATTTTATTATTCAAACTAGACCAATAGAACTATACCAGTAAGTATCCCTGAGTAAGCAAGTCATACAAGAACTGGCAAAACTGATAGGTCTTTCTGTAAGACGTGAATGTACGCGTAAAGGTATTGAGGCCTGGGGAGACATGTGTGTTAGCTAGTGAAACACAGTGATGTTTGGATTTGCAGTCTAGAACTTAGCAAAGTAGGAAAACACAAGTACATAAAGGATACTGCATCCTGTCTGTTGTCACAAAAACTGTATCATGCTTCTACAGGGACTTGGGTGTTGATTTTTTTTTTTTCTATCTTTTATAAAGTGTTCCATGTTGAACGGCATTAGACCTGCCACTCCCATCCTCTATTTTTTGGAAAACTGGAGTGTTTTATTCTTGGTGATGGATAAGAACCTTTGTCTAAATTCCAGTGTATGTTTGCACATTGATAGGTCAACTCCTCTGTGTGACTTCTAATTCTTTTCAGAGCAAAAGTGGCCCACCTTACTTTGCACTGCTAAACCAGTTGTTTCTGTTCCAAAACAGATCAGTCATCCTAATAGCCCTTCTGATCACCTGCTGTAAGTTGATAGTTTCTGCTGGTTGATAGTTTCTGCTAGTTTCTGCTAGTTGATAGTTTCAGCTAATGATATTCCAAGTGAAACATTAGTGTATTGTGCAGTGATGCTATTACTGTCTTGTCACCGTTATGAAGCAAAAATGCATGATGCAGTCATTGATTCCCTTTCCATTTTTAGCATCCTCCCTGTCCTGTTTTTTTAAGTTGGATTAGGGTGTTATTTTGAGAAGTTCTGATGAAGATTCTTCAAAAAGACAGTCCTTGATGAGGTGTTCTACCACAGTACTAAAAGGCTTCAGACAAGAATCACAGTTGAGCCTTTTGTGTTTGGAGTTCTGCAGGGTGTCTTTTAATCTACTCTTCTCTGGCTACCTGCTAAAGCAATCCTATGGATTTCCTCGAAGTGGAAAAAGAACTCAAAGTAAATTCAAGTATGCTACAGCACAGAGCAAAGAGTAAAGGAGGGTACTTTCACATTCTTATTATTTTATCCTCTCATTTATTGTTTGAGTTTGTAATAAACTACTTGGAGAGGCATTTCCTCTCCCCAGCTCTACAGCAGGACTCCATCTTCAAAATCTGTATTTTCAGCTTATTTTCTGTCCAATCTTTTATCTGCTTTTTTGCCAGGTTTATCACTTTCCAGCCCATTTAATGTTCTGATCTTTTATTCCTATATTGTTTTCCTTTTCTGAAAAGAATCACAAGCATAGCATCTCCTACACATGGCCAAGTAGCTTGACTAGCTTTCTGAACATTCTGGGTTTAGTGCATAACTTGGTGCTAAGTATCTGCAAAACCTAGGTGGTCAGACAGGTAAGAGAACTTTAGAGGTCACACTTCCTGCTCCTTGTCATCAGCACTGAGGTTTCCTCTTCTTTTTGGATAGGCACTCCATCCCATTTGCCTTGAAAGGCAGTGCACATTTTGTGTCATTTCTTTGCTCAGTGCTGCTGCTTGGTTTATGTGCCACGTTCCATTGCTGGATGCAGGCAATGTTCACAACTTGGCATCGTTCAGTCAGTGTGGGAAGGAAGTACTCTATTATTAGGTGATAAGTATTGCCTTGCAAGTAATACCTGAGGACATCAATAACTATTTAATATATGTGTCCTCCTAATTATGTAGTATATTTGTTGCTGATGAAAAAGACAAGTAACTTTAATTTTAACCACTTCCTGGGATTAATTTATTCCTAATCTAAAATCTGAAACATCTGTGACTTCTGGGTTCTTTTTTTGTACCGTCTAACTAATAAACGATTGAGCTCATCTAAATTTCTCTTTCTTAAGTGTTATAGGCTTTTTTTGCACCCTTCAATCCAGTCCATTTTGTTTCCTTTTACCAAGTCTCTTAACTGGGCTGCTGTGGAGGTGTCTTGTCTCCTGCAGCTGTTAGAATTACCCAAGTTGTTTGCCTTTTTTGCCTTGGTTCTTGGAGGGCTTTGAGGAATGTGGGGCAGATTATTTGCTGATGAGTGATTTATTGACCAGTCAGTAAGCTATGGACTGTGATGTCCAAGAGAATAGAATCACAGACATAACTAAAAGTGCTGCTTTTTATTTCATTGTAGTGCTTACTTTTACTGTACCAAATCAGATGTGTTCATGAGTTTAGTTGTTTCTTTCCCTGGCAGTTTGCACAATCCCATGGGACTATCACCAAGCTAAAGCTGTCCACTGGTAGCTTTAAATGCTAAAGGTGCCTTGGTTGCACCACTGATACTGACAATGCTGGCAGGATTGGTTTCTTGCTGTTTTTTCCAAGGACTGTTTGCCAGAAGCTTCCTAATTAAAAATAAACAGATTTATCGTTTTCCTTGGTTACCAAAGCTCTAAGGATATAATTCTTGCGGTCGTCAAACAGTAATCAACTGTTTTTGCTCTTCTCTTTTTTTCTTTTATGTGTATATTACTGATGATGCAGATAGAGATGTTGCATTAAGCCTTTATCAGCGCAGGGAGACAGTCAGGTATTGTAACTCATTGAGAAGAGAAGTTTGCCTTGTGCTGAGGGCTTAAATGCATCTCTGAGCCAGGGGATACCAAGATAGATGAGCTAGGATTTCACTGGTGAGTGAATCATCACATGAGGATTCTGGCACTGTCTGTTTGGCATGCTGGAAGCAAGCATGCCAGCACTCACTGAATTGGTAGTATCAGCCTCAGCTGTGGAAAGTGTCCCGGACTGATACGTGAGTAGGGGGGTGTAGCAGCTCTGGAAGGCAGTGGTGATACTAAAGAGCTTGCTAAACCTCAGAGAACTGCTAGTAGTGACTGTTTATCTTCAGTCTTGAGGAACCTCAAACAGCAGAACTGAAAATGCCGAAGGATTATAATGTTTTTCAAATGCTGACTGCAGCACTTTGCTGCTTTTATCATCGTAAGTCTATTATCAGAGTCAAGGTAGGTGCTCTTTTCAATAACAGTGTGCTAGTCAGTATTGCTTTTAGTTTTTGTTCAGAAGTGTTTGTTTTTATACCATGGTTGGGTACAGTATTTTTCTCTTCACTTGAATTCACTGTTGTCTCAGAGAGAAGCTTAAACAACTTTCAGTTTTATCTTTAGGCACTAAATTAGGGTTTGGGACTTGCTGAGGAGACTTTTAGCAAACTTTCAAGTTTTCACAATTTGACTGATCAGACCATTTGGTTTCCTAACTTTTCCCACCTACTTCATGAAAGCAATTGTACTCAGGTGCACAGGTTTTTTTAAACACTTCAAACAGTTTTGGATTTGTCCTTATATGTTAGATCGTGTTTAATTGCAAGATACACAAAATCATATACTCGTAGAAAGGTTTGAGTTGGAAAGAATCTTTAAAGGTCATCTAGCCCAACCCTCCTGCCATGGGCAGGAGCATCTTTTACTTTATGCAAAGGTGCACTATATGCAAAGGAAAAGCCTTTATAAACATTTCAAGCTACACTTAAAGAAGTGTCTGATTGATTTGGGAATTGTAATGTTGTGGGATGTCAGACTACTTTTGAGGATCTGTGAGCTACACTTAAGCTTTTAAATACTTTTATTTAAGATTTATGCATGAATTGTTCTTTGACTAACAAACACCTCAGCTCTGTAAGTCACTATATAAGGTGTATAGATTTTCTGGAGTGCTTGCAGTGAGGAAGGATGTGAAGGTTGCTATGTTCTGGCCTGTTGGCTTTCACACTTTGATGGAGGCACTTAAAATTTGGGAGCAACTGCCCCATTCTCTCTTCTCCAGTGATTTAGCTTTTTAATTGTTTATTTCTAAAAGTGGAATGTGGGACCGTCTTTTGGGCATACTGAAAAAGTGACTCTGATCAGATTGTCTTCTCTTTCTGACTGGGACAAACATCAGAAGTTATCAGGATAGAGTGCTAAAGATGCTCTGTTGGGCTGTAATTAATTTTCATTCCTGTTTTAAGCATAAGGCTTAATCCTTCTGTTCTAAAACTTTTTAAATTGCATTGGTTTTTATTGTTGGTGGTCAGAACAGTTAGAAAACTGTTGTTCTTGACCATGCATGCCCTTTGTTTAACTTGGCATGAATTTCTAATACCTAAAATAACAGTGGTGTTGTCATGGCAACTTTCCATTTAGTCTAGTCCATATAGCCTCTAGAGAAACTGAAACATTTATAGTGTTTGCTGTATGGAGGGTAGAAAATAAAACCTTTTATGTAGAAACAAATTACAGCTGGGATCTTTCAAAAATAAGGTTCTATTTAAAGAGATTTTCAGCATTTAAAATAGATTTGAATGCATATGTTCCAGTATGCAGATTTAGCATTAGTTGACTCTGATGAACTGCTATTTTAAGATGTTCTGATGGTAGGGACCTGGGGTGCATTTGCTGAAGAGAAAGTGGCTGTAGGTATAGAAACAGCTGGTGGTCAAATCAAATGAGGTCTGAGCCTTGGGGCCAAATGGTGTGGGTTCTGTGAAATGCCAAAGGGCCTAGGATGCTGTGAAATGAAGTAACCATCTTCCTTCATTTTTTAAAATGTATCACTTCAAGCAAAATCAGTCAGTGTAATGAGATGAGGTTAATTCTTGGTTTTAATAGTAATTACAATTGTAATGAAATGCCAAATGGATCCATAAACAAATGTGCTGAAGTCCACAGCTGCCTTTGAGAGGTTCAGGGTTTTTGCTGCATCAAGATAAATTCATTATGTTGTCCAATTTAATTGAAAACAGTATGTGTCCAAGCTCAGAGATGCCTTGTTGTGTCCCATCAAAGCACAGGAAACAGTACAGCACTTGAGCACTCACATTTTGCTGTACTTAATTTTAGTGTGTGAAATTAGGATCTCAACAGCAGATGGTTAGTTTATTTTCCCATGTGTTTATAGAAAATACAATGATCTGTGCAGAACATCTGAACTTGGATCAACTCATTCTTCAGTCATGATGTGTTAGTACCTTTTATGATCCCATTTGGTTTTTATAGCCATTTACAGTCAAGGTCAGCTTTTACATTAGAGTAAAATAAAGAGAAACTCGAGGCAAGGAATTCCTATTTGTGGCTTTAAAAAAAGAAAGTAAAAATACTAAATTGTGACTTATGCCACCTCCAAGCCAAAATACTGTTCTTTAAATTTGCATTTTTTGGAAGAGAAGAATTAAGTTAAGACTAAGTCAGTGATAAATGATGATTTTAAAAATGAAGAGGTTTAAATTAATATAGTTAACTTTGCCACAAGACGGGGTTTTAGTACTGGCTGGTATGGTTGTCTTGATCAGAGGGGGAAAGACCTTGAAGTTCAAGTATTTTCATTCTTAATTCTCTGCTATGATTCACCCTCAGCTGAAGCTGTGCAAAAGGGGAAAGCCACTCCAATTATCAGGAGTGCCAAGTTTTAAAACTTCCAGCGCATTGATGTAGCTCATTACTGGGTAATGTACTAATGCTATGAATGTGACGTGAGTAAGAAGCCTTTTTTAAGCAGCTACTTATTGCAAGTGCTATCTCTTATCTTGGATGAATTGCAGACTTTTATAGATAGTGGATCTTAATTAATATTTCTTCAGTGTGTGATGATCTAAATCTGTTTCACTGACATCCTCAGGCTTCATATATCTAGTTTCAGCATGTATGTGGAGGCAGTTGGATTTGGTAACACGTGAGTTTGTAAGTCATCACCACCCAGCAATGGCTCTGCCTTTTTGATGTTGCATTTCTTATTGTTGGTGAGGACCAGATGTGAAAAGACTGACATTAAAATTATGTGAAATTTTGCATAGCTCCCTGAACTTTGATTCTCCATTGTCTTGACAGTGAGCTTGAATTTTGAGGAGTCTTGTACTGTATAATTTTTTTCATTTTCCCATGGTAGTTTTGTAGTGTATCAAACTTTCACTGCAGTGTGTAGTGAAAGTATCATCATAAGTATATAGATAGCACAGGCACCACTGGTGCTCTGTTTGATGGAAATGGGAACATTCTTCAGTAGGTATTTATGCCTTTAATTTCTTGGTAATACCTTTTATTTAGGTATGTCTCAGATTAAAACAAAAAAGACCTATATAACTTCTAAAATCCTTTTGACTGGGTAGTCAAAACCCCCAGCATCACTGAGTGAGGAGAGATTACAATTTCACTAGCTCTCACCTCAGGGTTGCTCAGGATCCATGTTCTAGAAATGAAGCTGTCCTCCTAGCTCTGACTGTGGTTACCTAGGAAATTAAGGATTTGTTATCAGTGCTGTGTTGTAGAGGAAAGCAGATGTTGAGTCCACTAGAACTAAGTCTTCCCTTTACCTTCACTTAATGTTAGACTGAACTTTGTACTAAAAGACTTTTTTTTTCCTCATCCTAAACAAATACCTTACTTATCAGTTGTGTTTTAAGCCCAACAGGCAACTAGGCACCACACAGCCACTTGCCCACCCCCTTTTCTCCCCCCACCCCCATGGAATGGGGAGGAGAATCAAATGTAAAACTTATATTTTGAGATAAGAGCAGTTTAGTAATTGAAATAAAGTAAAATATAATAATAATAGTAAATGATGATAATAAAAAGGGGAAAAACAGGTGATGCACAGTGCAGTTGTTCACTACCTGCTGACTGATGCCAGACCCCATCCCCAAAGGTCAGGCAGCCTTATGGGTAACTCCTTGGTACTGGGCATGATGATCTATGGCATGGAATATTCCCTTTGGCCAGTTCAGGTCACCTGTTCTCAGCTATGCTCCCTCCCAGTGTTTTGTGTGTCTCCTCCCTGGCAGAGCATGAGACACAAAAAAGACCTTGACTTAGGATAAGCATGACTTAGCAACAATCAAAACATCAGCGTGTTATCAACATTATTCTCATACTGATGGCAAAACACAGCACTGTACCAGCCACTGAGAAGAAATTAACTCTATCCCAGCCAAGACTAGGACACCTGTTAATAAAAATTGGCTGTCTTTCTGTGAGTGACGGGCAAGTTATGTTGATCATAGTGGCAGACTGAGAACATGTGCATGATGAAGTTAATTTGATTTTAAAGAGCTGTCACAGTCATGATGAAAGCTTCCATGGTGATTTGTTATGTAGAAAATAAAAACAAAATCCTGCAGAAGTTGACATTCATCTATATAATGAGACTTTTATCACTCACTTGCTACAGTCTTGTGTGAACTTTGTGCACTCTGGAAGGTTAGAGAAAACTGCCCCTATGAAGAACATTGCACCCGTTGCAGTTCAAAATCTCCAAGTTACTCAGAAAATGGATTCCTGTGTCTGGAATCTCCTTTCTTACAATTAGTTCTTTGTCAGCAAAACTGTTTGAGAAATAATTCTATCTGTGTGGTTTTGCCACTTTGTAAGTTCTTTGCCAATGATGCTGCTTTTCTGTACAAGAGGAAAGGACTGACAGGAATGTTTTCCAACAGTGATGGAGAGTTTGGTTCCACATGGGTATTCTTTTGAATGATTAGTGCAAGTCTGTTTGATTTGGTGGCCAATGAGTAGTTATAAGTGAAATGACATACCTTGTACTCATTATAAATAAATTATAAATTGATGTAACTGTGTAATTTAAAATGCTTGTGTTCATAGTGCCAGATAGGCAGTTGGATTAGGATCTCAGGAGCACAGGATTAGAGACTGAAGGGATACTTGTTGCCAGTGGAGTATATCTTGATCCAGAATTGGAACTTTGACAATAAAATGTGCTTTTTCCTGTATGAACAAGTTGATTGCTCTCTGGTGGCTTGGAAATAGAGGCATTTCATTATTTTTTCACTTTTCCAGATGTTTTTAGTGTCTGTGTCCTCTCCCTTCTTTCTCATTTCACATCTTTGTCTTTCCTCTTGGTATTTCCTGTCCCTGCACCAGCATCCCCTTCACATTTTCCATTGTTTGGGCTTTCTGTTAGATTAAGCACTTGGCTAAAAGCTTCATAAATCTCACAAAATTTAAGTCTTTCCTGAATTGCGAGGTATCTCCCCTCTCCTCATTTGTTTGATTCTTTAGGACCTAGTGGTTTTAAAGGGTCAGAAAGTCACAGTTCAGGGTTCATGGTGTACTTCAGCAAACATAGCCTCCAGTGTTGGAGGAGAGATGGATTTGGTGAGGAACCTGTAAGAGATTTGGTTTAGATAGCTAGAGTACATTTATTAAAAGTTTAGGAAAGGTGCTGTTTTGACTTTCTTCCTCAATCAGATCACACTTCAGTTTTCACAAAGCTGTTCTCATTTATGCTAAATAATCATCTCTTTTCTTTTTTTTTTTTCTTGAAACCTTCAAAGCAACAGGAAATCAGGTAGTTCCAAGTCTGCCTGTTCAGCTCATTTGAATATCAGCTAGCAGAGCTGCGCAGAGCACCAGGAAGTAATTTAGATTGGATGGAAATGTGGCCACCTTCAGTCTCTTACCTGTAACAGTCCTTGGCTGTGCTTTGTGTAAATAATACTTTGCCAAAGGATACAAAGAGACATGATATGAATTTCTGCATTACCAGAACTGAATGAGGTGATCTAGCATGACAGATTTTGGATCACTTCCAAATGGTGTCTAAAAATTAGAAGTCTTTCCCTGATAATACAAGCTGTTAAAAAAAAAAAAAAAACAAAAGCAAACAAACAAAAAAAAAAGACAGAAAAAAACCCAATCTACAACCAGCCAACCAAAACGATCCAAAACAATAAACCCAACACTTGATCACCTTAGAGAGGAATTAATTAATTGAGATAAGCCATGCAAGCTAGAACACATAAGATGCAACTTCAGGTATATATGTGGAAATCTGTCTGCTTCTCCTCCTCATGTGTTTTGATATTTTGTTGGTACATCATTGGAGTTGTTGCAGATATGAACTGGAGAAAGAATTCACTGCCAGTAAGCAACAGAAATAACTGTGGGGCCTTGAATGTGTTTGCTACCAAACTCATACAGTAGATTATTCAGCATGATCTAATGTGATAAATTCAGCTAGGATGGTTGACACAAAAGCTTGATATAGCAAGTTTCCTTTGAAGAGTGGCAAGCACTTACATAAAAGCAACCCCTGGATGCACAAACAACAGATTATTGTGAGAAATTCCCATGAAAATATGTTCAAAAAGTTTTAGGTACAGCATAGTGTGGTAGGTTAAGTTCTCTTTAAATTTACCCTAAATAAGATCATATTTTGATGTTTTATTTGCTTAAACTGTGGTATTTTCCAGGTTTTGGTATGCTACTTGATATTTGCCTGAAAAAGGAAAGTAAAATAGTATGTAACATCAAAGGTAACTCGTTACATCTGTAAGCTTGGTTTGCTACTAGTTTAATGGCCCTGAAGTAGAGTCCTTTGTGAAATACAGTAAACTTCCATGGAGTTTATTAAAACACCCGAAATAACTACTGACTGGACTTTTTCCCTCCTCCTAAACTCTTAGCAAACTAGGTTTTCCATTGGGTATGTAAGTAGGATTGAGAGTTTTTGATAATGTTGCATTGCTAGATAGCTTAATGTTTTTCTTTCAAAGATCCATTCACAAATACTTTGCATGGCAGAAATATCTTAAACTAGCAGCAGGACTGGACACAAAGTAACTAAAATGCGAACAAACAGTTCTGGAAAGCACATACCTACGGGGAGGTCTTTGGAGGTCAGGAAAAGCATCTGTATTTGAAAACAGTTCTGCTGACTTGATTTGCTTTTATAGTCCAGGGATATCTGACAGGGTTGTTGCTATTTAAAAAAAAAATAAGAAATTTGAACTGGAAGCTTCCCTGTGTTGCTTTGACCATGTTTTCTTGCAGAATACGTGGAAGTCTTTAATTTTTGCCCTAGATTTTTTTCACATTTCTTTTTCCCATCCACTTCACTAGCTGTAAATGTAAATTCAGCTTGCTTTCTGTCATTGAGTAGGAGCCAGAAAAGTGTCTTAGACAAAGAAATGAAATGAGGTCATACTACTAAATGAAGTTTTGTCTCTATTAAGTTAGTGCAAATTTACAGCATAACATTTCTGCCCATTAACTTTTGGGTGCTGTTGGGAAATGAGACTGAAATATCTGCATCACATTGTGTGGAACAGGTCACCTTTCTTCTTAAAAGATAGCCCACTGACATAGCTAATTACACTGTTCTAAGTTTACACTCTTTATTTACAGACTAACATGTTTGTGCAGGCTGTGCCTGGACTGATTTTTTTTTTTTTGAGCCCTTACATGGTGTGAAGTTCAGTGTATGCAGAGATTCTTGCAGGACTCAGGTATAGTGTTTAGCATAGAAAGGTATAGGCTGCTTTGATTACAGATAGTTCATCAGTCACAGTTCTCCTTTAATGGACATAGGTTGTATAAGAAATCAGTCTCAGCCAACAAAAAACTGTCCAGGAAGACATGCTATTAGTAAACTTGCTTACCTAGGCAGTTTTCCCCTTGCGTATTTTTGGACTTGCACTAGCCACAGGAGTTCTTTCACTAAGTTCAGAGTTGCATAAGGGTTATTTAAGCATGTTTGCTTCATCTCAGGAGACGTCTGACCTCTGGCAATCAGAGTATACTCTGTGTGGTGGACCACGGTGGAGAGGATTTTTAACAAACCAGTAATCATGAATGTTAACAATTTAGTTGGTTTGGATTCCTTAAATGTTTTTCTTGTTGTGTTGTTAGATGTAATTCAAGTGCAATACATGTTTCATTATATTCATTTGAGTAGTGAAAAATCCATTTAACCACCAATTATAGGTTTCTCTGCTTAATTTGTAATTAATGTGTTTCTCTAACTTGATCATCTGGAGTTCTTTAAGATAGTTTTTGCCAGTACAATGGATGAAATTAATCCATACACAAAGACCTATAGTTCTTTTTGTTGGCTAAGAATCTAACTCTCTCAAGCAAATTCAGTTATTGTCTTTGTATGCTATAGTCTGTTCCATTTACAATAGCTTTGTCTACCACTGAGATACAGTGAGATGCTTTTGGAATAATGGTAACAATTTGTACAGTAGTTTTGAGTTCTTTAAGATCTCTATTCAGTCAAAAGCATCTTTCAAAACCTTAAATGCAATTCACATTAAAGTAGCAGCTCCTTTCAGAAGATCAGCAAAATACAGAGCTGTGAATGTAAGCGTTGGCACACCATTACAGCTGGATGCTATTGTTTGCACTAGAGGGAGGACTTCTAAAATTCTCTGGCTACTTCCTTGTGCAGTCAGAGGAAAAGGTGCTCTGGAAAAGTCTCAGCAGTTTGTGTGCTCTTCACTCTACCTTCAGCCTATGTAAACACTGTATTACTTGCTATCGTTCTGTGAGATGTGGCAGCGAAATGGTTGTTAATTCTGCAATCAGTGCTGCTCAGCTTTAAATGGGTACCAGACCTTTGAGTTGGAAAATACATGTGGCAGGCACATGCCACAGGTCCTTCAGCTATGCTAGTCTGATAGTCACAGCAGTGTGAAGTGGAGGGGGATTTTTTGCCTGATCTGACTATGGTTTGCTACTTGAATATGCTTTTGGACTTCAGTCCTCACCAGGCCTCTTCTATGACTCTTTCTACATCAGTAATTTCACCCCTTCACATTGTACATGGTTTGATGAGTGAGCTCTTGCACCTTCACTGCAAAGGCTCACTCATCAAACCATGTACAATGTGAAGGGGTGAAATTACTCTTCTTTTGTTGTGGCATGCTTTCTTCCTGCACAGACTTTTCTTCTCATAAAGCTTGAGAGGAGTTGGCAAAAGACCTTCATGTACAAAAGCGCAAAGATTTACTCCTTGTTGAAAACTCTAGTCCATTTTGAACCACATTTGTCTGGATAAATAACACTCTATTATGGTTCACAGAAGGGAAACTGAGGTGAAAAGTGATTCTTTACCAGATTGTTTTTATCTTTTATCTTTCTATGTAAGCTACTATACTCATTTGTGTTTGTCTAAGAGAAGCCTTGGTTTTCTCTGAGAAAAGCAGAGAGAAGAGGAGAATTTATCTCAGAGTTTCTCTGGGCTCCCAGCACGTTTAAATAGTCTTGGCAGCAGGATGCCTCTTCTGGCATTATTCCACCAAAACTCTGCTGTCTGGTAATCTGCTGTAATTCAGTCTGCTTGAAATTGCAGGCGGATTGCTGAAAGAAGTGTTAAATGTATGCCACCTGCTCCCATGGTTAGGTGCTGTGAGTATTCAATGTGAAGAAGAAAATGCTGTAGAGAGCAGTGTTTGTGGAAAGAACAGGACTGGTGGGCAAGGATTCCCAGTTCTTTTTTAAATAATGCACATGTTCCATATTTGCATCAGTGTGTCAGTGAAAGGAACCTGTGAGCTTTGGCTCATATCCAGAGCTAAGAAAAAAATTCCATAATGCACTGGAGCAAAATGTTGCATTTCAGTCTGTGCTCCAGCAGGCCCTCCCTCTCCCCCTCTCTGTTGTTTTTAAATGCTCTTTGTCTGAAGAAAGGGTAAACTCTGACTCTTTGGTCAGTGTAGAAAGTGTTCCCAGGCTTTTGAAACTCTTCAGCACAACAAAGATGGGCTGGAGTCCCAGCCCTTGGAGAATGTAAGGAAATCCAAAGTACTTCCCTCCACTGAGTCTCCTGAAAGCATATGTGGCTGCTCTCTAGAGAAGATACTGCACCTTACTTTGTTAGCTACGCTGCATCCGTGAGGACTCGTGAGCCAGAGTGGTCGAGCATGAAGACTGCTCTAAAAAGAGATGAAGATAGAAATTTTCCAGACAATCTTATAGTAGTTGTATAGTGGTGATATCTTCAAGCAAATTTCATGCTTTTTTTGCTAAGGAGGAACAAGAGCTTTTCTTCCTTTAGAATCATAGAATCAACCGGGTTAGAAAAGACCTCAGAGATCATCAAGTCCAGCCCTAAAGAGAAGGGAGCATTTTGGACATGCAGATTTAATGACCATTAGAAGTAAGGCCTTTTAGGTTGAAAATTTGCTTTGGTGATCTGGTTTTTAGTGCAGCACAAATATTGAACAAATAGGTATGTCCAGATTAGCCTGTCTTGATGCATTTGGAATATCCTTAATTGGATGGGTTCAAAGGGGGTTGTGGAGAAAGAATGAAAGTTCAAACAGGAGGAAGAATATTGGGGCAGGATGTTTGGGTCCAGCTCCATTTTTTTTTAATATATAGTTAGAATTCTTATTGGAAAGAGGAAGTAAGAGAAGTGAGTTTGTAGGTGTGTCATTATTAGTTTGGTGTACAGACGGAACACTCCGCTCTGTTCTGTGCGGTGTACAACAATCACAGGTTATCTCCCTGAGCACTGGGCTTTGCAAATAGTCTCAAGAGCACAGCCAAGCCAGCCTGCCCTGAGCAGCACCTGCATTCCAGGGCAGATCATGTGCTGCAAGTTATAACCCAGGTAAAATGTTAATCACTAAACTTGGCACAGCTGAAGCTTTTAATCTTTTATTGCAGTTTTCTAGGGAGAGGCAAGTTATGGACAACAGCCCGGAAAAACTGAAGAAGGAGTTAGAGGAGGAGCTGCAGCTAAGTAGTGAAGACTTGCGTAGCCATGCCTGGTACCACGGACGTATTCCTCGGCAGGTACGTGGTCTTTGCATTGCCAAATGTACTTTGAGCTTTTACAGACAAGCAGAATTTCACTAAAGTACTATACACATCTCTAATAATCTGCATTAATTTAGTAGAAACATTGTGCCTATTTGTATGAAAGCTACGGTATTTATCACAGCTTGGTGTAAAATGAGGCTGAGGAAGGATTCAAGGCAGACCTTTGTGGAAAACAGCTATTTCAGGATTGTTGTGCACTGAATAAAGGTGGATGTGGAATTCAAGCCTTATGTGAGAATACTACGCCCACACATTGTTCAAACACACATTAATTTGGTTCAGTATTCTTAACCAAAGTTAAAATGTTCTTGTTTGTTTTCTTTCTTGTGCTTGGAATTTTGACGGAGAGGGGAAAAAAACCGCAACAAAATCTATGCAATAACTTAACTTAATCCTTAAAAGGCTGTTAAAAACATGTTAAGGCTGTGGTTGGCCCGGAGCTTCGGTTCCTGGAGCTCCCTCTGCGGGGCTGTGCCCGCGGCTCCCGGGCAGCCTCTGCCCCTGGGCACCTCCTGCTTAGCACATGAACGGCCTGACTCCGGAGGGAAAACCAGGATTTCTCTGACTCTTCCGTCAGTAGTATTCACACGCAGTATTCCCAAAGAATAAAAAAATGAAAGCTTGTCCCTTAAGGTAGTAATACAGGGGCAGACTCTGGGGTCCTGTAGTAACAGCTTCTGAGCTGCAGTGTGGCTGTCGGTTCAGATGTTTTAAAATCCTGAGTCATTGCTTTCCCTTCATGCATTTTTTTACTATTAGAAAACTAGAAGAAATATATATGCAAAAGTGGGTCATGCTTCTGGCTGCTTCCAAGAAGTGTCTCCAGATCTCTGCTGTGGGATGAGCTTTGAATTTTAGAATTGGAGACATCATTCTTCTACCACATGCCATGCTTTGCTTTGTATTTGTGGCTTTGTCTGTCCTCTCAGAGTAGCCAGATTAATTCCTATGTTTAAGAATATGTTATTGCAATGTGTTGTTTGACTACTTGTTTTCTGATTCTGGATGCATTTTTTTTTTAGCTAACTCTTTTTTTCCTCATAGGTAGCAGAAGGTCTAGTTCAGAGGGATGGAGATTTTCTGATTAGGGATTCTCTCTCCAGTCCTGGGAACTTTGTTCTTACCTGCCAGTGGAAAAATACCTCTCAGCATTTTAAAATCAACAAAACAGTTCTCAGACTCAATGAAGCCTATTGTCGTGTTCAGTACCAGTTTGAACTGGAAAGTTTCGACAGTATCCCTGGCTTAGTTAGATACTATGTTGGGAATCGCACGCCAATATCAAAGCAGAGTGGAGCAATTATTTTTCAGCCTATCAACAGGACAGTGCCTCTCAGGTGTCTGGAAGAAAAGTATGGTGTAACTCCAGTCCAACAAAAAGAGCCAAACACCCCTGAAGGAAAAACAGAAACTGCAAAAAGACTGAGTCTTGGTATATCCAGCATGCAGTCCCCGGAGCAGAGCATACCCAGAGGAAATCTTTTGAGGTACTTGAATTTTGCTCTCCTTATGGAAGGAAATGAAGTAACTGTATCAGCTCCTGCTGTAGGTGATGTGAATTTTCATTCTGATTTAAGATGGAGGACTAGGCATGAGGGTTTGCTGATTTTTAGCAAAGGCTCAGGAAATCCATGAAGCGAGAGCAAATGTAGACTCTGAAAGCACAACCACACTGCAATTTCTTCTTCAGTGACTTGGCAAATCTTGACTGTGTAAGACAAAGGATTAAAATAAAATCCCTGCTTCAGAGAAGTTTCTTTCCATATTTGACTCCTGAAATAAAAAATGCCAAATGTGGGATAATGGATCCTAATTTCATTGTCCAAATCAAATGTTCCATTAGAAAATCTCAGCATTCAAAGAAATACCCTCACAAATGCTGCAGGATTGCACATAGCATAGCCCATTTCACTGCCACAGCAACGGCATAAAGTACCCTTCGTTCTTATAAGCTGCCCAAGTGGCAAGCTAACAGTCCTTGCACTGGTTATGATATATTCTGGGAGTTAGATAGGTCTATTAAGAATGTTGCATATATTGACATGTTTTTGTTTGTGTTTTTGTTTACCCTAGAAACAAAGAAAAAAGCGGTAGCCAACCAGCTAGTTTGGATCACGTTCTGGAGAAGAGATTCCCTTTAAAGGCTCACCAGTCAGAGAGCTATCTGCTAATAGGTATGTTTTGTGATTACATGTTTCACACGTAGAATCAGTGTGTGTCCAGGTGGTCTGTTACATTTCAGACTGAAGTGAGGCTCTGAGTGTTCTGAGTGCTGTAAATACAGTTGTATTTAATGGCCACTACAAGCTGTGTTAGCACACTGCTTGCTGTCTCAGCCATTGGAACAGGATTTTTATTCACAATGCACCAGCCAGTTGTGTACCTTACTTAGCACACAACTCAGCAGGCCTCCACACCAAAAGTGATAGCTACAGTTGGCATTTTTCTGATGATACTACCTTTCCTCACCTGTGCTTTACAAGAACTGACTTGTTTGCACTCACATCTTCCTGACAGATGTCTATTAAGTAGCAGTGTTTCCTGGAAATGCTGGTAACTGCGTTCTCTCAGGGTAAAGTATGCAGATGTGTAATGTTCCTCACCAGGAGAAAAGCTCTACCATGGCTCTGGTACTCAGTTCTGTCCTTCTGTCTCCCTCAGTCTCTCTACCCCCATCCCTTTTACTTTTCATTCCTTTTGCTGCTGTCTGGTTCCATGGCCACTGTTGTATTACTCCAGGGATACCAGGTGTGCCAACACTTGATCAGTTGTTGATTGTGGCTTTTTCTTTCTCAGATTCTTCAGAGGTTTAACCAATTGCTTCCATGCTAACACACTGTGTATGGAAACTTGCAATAACACATCTCTTCCCATGTGGACAAACTGTAGAGTTTGACTTCCAAGGCTGCTAGTCATCTTGATTATAGTACTGTTAAAATTTATGGTGCCTTTTGTGGAACAACTTTTCACAACAAAGAGAATATTAAGTATTTTGCATAGTGAGACTGTAATTTGATGGAAAGGATGTGCTCCTGTGTTTAACAGTGGGATGGACATACATTTATAAACCAAGTTTCTGTCCACCTGTAGTTGAATTGATTATTCCAATCCATGGCTGCAAAACCTTGTTTTGGCACTGTAATGATTAGCCTGAAGTGTACTGCTGTGAATTTTGTTATGGGATCTTTTGTGCAGGGTGGGATAACATACTGCTCATGAGTCATGACAGGCTGTGATTTGCAGGTTTTGTTTTATATCTGGAATCAAGCAATAAACCCCACATGATGCAACTGGCTGCTTTGCTGTAGATACCAGCAAATGCACTGGGAATTGCAGATTGGGAATGTCTGATACATAATTCAGTCCTAAATTGGGATGCCAAGGTTTGCATATGCAGCAGGTACAGGATGAGGCATAAACACACAGAAGTGTATGGATATGTTTCTTCAGCTCTTCAGATTAGCCACTGTTTCACAAAAAGATTAGCATACCTGAAATTCATTCTTTCCATACCTTATTGCAAGTTCAGGCTTGACTTTGGGAAGATTTTCTGTCATTTCAAACTTGCCATTCTCAGAAATGACTCATCTTATTTTGTGGTGTGGCTCGAAGTTGCTGTTTTTATAGCCTAGATCAGGTTACAAAGAAACCTCCTATTCCAGGCCATGGAGGCTCTCCAGCTCTGACAGTATAGCCTATGTATGCACCAGGGACTGGAATTATTGTCAGCATTACCACAGAATAATACTATGGTGCAGCTGTTCCGTGTATTTGGGATTTTGGGAGATCAGCAAGTGAATGAAATTTGCTGACTAGCTCAATTCCTCAAAATATAATTTCATATGCATTTTCACCAGCAAGTAATAGACATGATCTGACAATATTTTCCTCAGGAAATAGCATTAAGAGGTGAACCCTAGGACACAGGCATCAGGTGTTGTGTATGTTTTGGCCTTCTCAAATGCCATTTTTCCCTGCAGGTTCAAGACATCCATCTCGATTACCTGAAGCAGATGCAGATTCCTGTCCAAGCTCACCTGCATTTAGAACAGGCAGTGAACCATCTCTTAGCCCCACACTGGTCCAGCAAGTCACCTCAGAGTCACAAGTAGGGGAAGCCCTTAGAGGATCAGACAGTCAGCTCTGTCCAAAGCCTCCACCTAAACCCAGCAAAGCACCCCTGATGAAACCCCCAGATTCTCCTTTGGCTTCCCCCAGCTCAGGAGGACACTATTGTGAACTGAACCCTGCCAGACATCCTGCAGCAACAAAACAAAACTTATGTCAGAAAAACAGCTATGTGGAACAGCTGTCGCGAAAGGAGAGGGGAACACACTCATTCAGGAACTCCGACACAAGCTATTTGATCCTGGATGATGATTCTACAATGAACTCTGCAGATCCTTTAGAAGCTTCAACTCAGACGGCTGAAGAAGACAGCATCTTTTCTGCACCTGTTTTTGAGACAGTGTCTAGTTTTAAACCGAATGATTTTGAGTCCAAACTGCTTCCTCCTGAAAACAAGCCATTGGAAACATCCATGTTAAGAAGAGTTAAGGAGCTTTTCACCAACAATAACCCAAAGATTATTGCACAGCATATTCTTAGAATGGACTGCAAGGTAAAAAAAAAAAAGTTCATGCATTTTATTTTATATTGTGCAAGTTATAACTTTTTAAAAGAACTGATTTGAAAAGACTAATGGGTAGATTTGCAGCTAATTCAATGTATATATTGCTTGCAGGAGTTTCTAGGGTGGGTTTTTTTCCATTTGAAGGGCAAGCATGTTAACAAACTCTTTGGACTGAAGGTCCCTCATTATCCTTGACTTTAGACTCAAACTTTCAGTGTTCCATACATCTTTTTAACCTCCTATCAGTTATCAGTATATGTGTGATTCAGCCTTTCTTCTGTATTGGAGAAAGAGCTGTGTGTGCTGTAAAGCATTGTGGACAGATCTGCTCACAACAGGAAATAGCTAGTTAGCTTGCATGGGCAGAGTAGGCAGAACTTTACCTGGTTGCCATATGGCTGGCCATAATATATGATATTCAATGGAACTAAATATATTTAAACTTCTAAACCCAGCTGCTCTTCTAATCTTTGCCTGAGTTTCTGTCTTACAGCTGGATAGGTGGTGTGGGGGAAAATAGCTATCAGGACTTCTGCATTTCTCTCCTGTGAGAGAACTGTGTTGCTAATGGAATTGCTTAGAAAGATCTAAAAACATAATGTAGACTTTGGTCAGCTGACAGGGCTTGGAGATGAGCTATTGGATCAGAAAGGCAGGAGAATCATCCTAATGAGACTTTGTGTAATGAAGTAAATGTAACTGCAGTTGAACCTGCACCACTTTGCCTGGATGACTGAGTGCTGTACAGAGCAGCTACAGGAACCAAGTGGTGTGGTGGGTATCTAACCCACCAGGCTTTGGGTTTTGGTTGTCTGGGTTTTTTCAGGAGCTTTTTGAGAGGCAAAACACATGGCTATTTACTGAGCAGCTCCATTGCAGGCATAAAAGGCAGTGGGAATGGTGCTGCTCCAGAAGAAACAAACGGGTAGCACTCTGCTAGTGCTGCTGCACTGGTGGACACTGTGGGTGTGAGGAGGGGGCAGTTCCCTGAGCAGCAGTGGGCTGAGTGTGTAGAGTGCCTGGCAGCTGCTGGGGTCCTGCCAACTGCAGACACAGCTCCTCTCCTCAGCAGCAGTGCTGGCTGCTGCTAAGTGAGGCTTCATGCAGACATGGTGACTCAGAAAAACTCAGCCCCACAACTGCTTGCCCTTTTCAAAAGTGGGGCATTGAGGCTTCTCTACTATGGTTCCAAGAGTGGTGACAGCATTCTCTAACATTTTAGTTCCAAAATTCACTTTTCCCCTCCTTCAACTTAATAACAACAACTAGAATGTCTTTAATATATTGTTAAAGAGTATGTTGCTTGAAAGCATAGAATATGCATGCCTTAGAGAAGCAGTAAGGGTTTATATACATGTTATATTCAGTCAGTTCATTATTAGACTTCTTATTTTAAATATCATTAACTTTGCAGTGGAGCCAGCTGGAAGTCTGACAGCCTGTGCATTTAATTAAAAGTCACTGGAAGCTTTCACAGAAAAAGATTTTTTTTCTATTTATTTTGGAGCAGGAACAGTAACTAGCTGGGACAGGTAGAGAAGTCTATTTGATCTTCATCTCAGTGCTGAGCCAATGCCTGTCATTCCTTGGTAACATGTTGCATACAACTGCCCTGATAAGAACTGCATGAGAAAGGAGATTGGCATTTGAACTGGGCCAGAATGAATGCTGTGTACTGAGATCCCTGATAAGTTTGTAGATCTTCTGTGTGGCATCAGTAGTTCAGTTTGCCTTTTAATTAATGACATTACTAATAAAGAAGTACCCTCATGGTAAGTGATTAGGTGAATATTTGACACTTGCATGCCTGTGACTGAGCAGCTATCAGTGTGTGTGCAGGGACTTCATATCACCCTTGCATCTCTAGAAGAGAAACAGGTTTCATTCCAGTGCTTGATTTGTTACTGGTGAGGCTTGTTGTGCAGCCCAGATTGCTGTCATCTTTCCTTAACTAAGAAGGCCTTGCCGATGGGTGTATCAGAAAATTGCAGGCAGATTGGTTTGTAAATGTGTCAACATACAGGCCTCAAACCAGCAGATAATCTGACATTATCACATGAAAGTGGTTTTGCTTATTAACATACATAATTGTTATTGAGATAACCAGTAGCCAATACAGTGTGTTTAAAAAGCAAAGACAAATTGGTGAGGGCGTCAGCTTTCATATACAGACTTGGATAGGCACCCAACATTGTGTCCTCCTTAAAGTCCTTTTTCTAATTTATGAGGACCCTGTGGTGTAACCAAAAACATTCTAAGCAGTCATCTTTTCAGAAAGGAAGAAAGCAATGCAAGGGTGTACATCTTTAAGGCAAAAAAGCTGTGCCTCTCTGACAAGGATCAGGCTGAGAGAGCACCGTATTTCCTGGGACTTGCATAGGAATCTCTTTCTGGAAGCAGAGAATGGAAGTTTGAGAGAGCATTTTGGTCACACCTTTTATGTTTTCTGATGGCTGAATCATGTAAAAAAAATATTTTATTGGCCTTTTTGTGTGAGGCACTGAATGCACATATGTTAAGTTTTTCTGTGATGTATTCCAGTGTTGCATGCTGTGCCCTTAGCTCTGTATGCCCTGCACTGACCTGGAGGACTTACGTGTGGGTAGGGTGGGTTTTTTTGAAGAAAGTAAGTCAGCTTCAAAACTCATGCACAGGTTTTTTTTCCACTTGACAGGTGGCAAGGCTAGTGGAAGTTTCTGAAGAAATGAGGAGGAATATGGGAGGGAACTCTGGTCTTGAACTGATTACCTTGCCCTATGGACATCAGCTGCGCCTTGACCTAATTGAAAGGTAAATATTCCTGTTCCCTATTTGCAGGGCAGATGGCCAAAAGCTCAGAGCATGGCTGCACTGGACTCATTTCCTCCAAGAATGCTCTTCTCATGCATTTTTCCTGAATTCACATGTGCAGATTAGTGAGCTGCCATGTGACTTCTTTTTGTGTAGGAAAAGTTCCTGAAGGTCCTAGGGCACCTCCAGGCATGTGACACAAGGAAAGGAGAATGGTGTTGAAAGTAGGGTCCTTAGAGCAGCTGAACACTGTCAGCTTCCCTTTACATACTCAAGTAAACTAAAATTCAGAGCACCTATAATCTAGCTGAGCATGTAAGTGTGTGTGTAGGACTGAAAAGTAGCAGCCATCTGCAACTGGGGAAGAGGCTAAATGATCAACAGAAAACCTCTGTGAAACCTCTGCCCAAGTTCAGGGGAACACTTAGGGTGTTCTATCCTTGATCTACATTTTCTGCTTCATACTTCAATAGTTTGATTGCTGAAATCTAGGGGGAAAGTCACAGGATTTGAGTGTGGAGGACAAAGGAAATTTTCATAAACGCGGTCAGTCAGTCATTGCTTGAGCAGCATTTTGTATAGTTAGTAGTATCAGAAGAATTTATTAAAACATGAATTTAAAGCCTGTGTGTGTATATGCCCTATCAGGTCATTACTGCTTTTGATGCAAAGATGTTGGTAAAACTAAGTTTACTGGGCACACCAAGATAGAAATACACCTTTGAACTGATCTTCTGTGTGAACATGTGTACAGTATCATGTATTATTAATAATTTGTAAGCAGTGGTATAAATTGTTTCCTTTACAGGCACAATACCATGGCAATAGGAATAGCTGTGGATATCTTGGGTTGCACAGGAAATGTAGAAGAGAGAGCAGCAACATTAAACAAGATCATCCAAGTTGCTGTGGAGCTAAAGGACTCGCTGGGGGACTTATATGCATTTTCTGCCATTATGAAAGCACTGGAAATGCCACAGGTAAAAAT
>NW_008678736.1:54841-80546 GCF_000695815.1 Acanthisitta chloris
TGCTGTTCCATAGAGTTATGTGATGGTTGTTTAATTTAATTTAAGCATTCTCTTCAAGGCTAGAGAGATCATCAGAACAGAATCTTTGTGCTGTGGAGGCAGTAATGGGTATTCTCTGTTTTGTATGAACAGGTCACTAGATTAGAACAAACCTGGACTGCTCTAAGACATCGTTATACCCAGACTGCCATTATGTATGAAAAACAGCTGAAACCATTTTGCAAAGCTTTGCATGAAGGACAAGATGACTGGAATAGTGAGTATGAGTGACACTGGTTTCTATTTAGCCTTTTAACCCTCCCACTACTGATTTCCTGTGGAGGGAGATGAGGCAGCTGCTCTTTCCCCAGCTGTGCATCATATGTTAGAATGGCTACATAAACTTGTGCAATGTGATAGGACAACGAAACAGAAGCAAACAGTCTGCCAACCACGCATCAGTCTGTGTTTGTGTGCGTGTATTCCTGCAGAATATAATATTCTTCTCACACCCATGAACTGAAACACTGCATCATCTTCCTGCTAAGACAGAGTAAAAAAAAATCTCCTTCCTCAGCGGAGTTACTTCTGGCAGAATTCGCTTTGTATTTGCTTTGCCTATTGGATGACTCCTCAAATACAAAGAATGAGTTAGGTAATTCCTCTGGTCACATCAGGTGCTCCTGTGCCAGATCCTTTGCAGCTCTAGTTTCTGAAGGGGTGCAAGGCAGAGAAAAACATTTCTCCAGAAGAATGGGTAGGCAATGAAAGCTTTTTAGCCTTACAGAATTTATTGGAATGACCCAGAAAATGTGTTTAAAATCTCTGTGCCACTGTCTAGTAATTCAGCAGAGCCTTCTCCTGTAGCAAATACAGCTTTCCAACACTCATTTGCCTTGGCTTTCTCCCCTAGCCCAGTTCACTAGAAACTGGTAGAACAGGTATATCTGAGCTAAGATGTTAATCTGAAACATGGAAGACAAATAGTAGTTTCCAACTTAAAAAAACAGAGTACTGCAGTTACAGTAACTCCTTCAATTAGCAGGTTTTATAATGTCTGATGATATGTTTGTTACTCTCTGTGCCAGAGACCATCAGTGCCCCACAGAACATAACATTGCCACTGCTGATGCCCCTTGTTACCCTGATGGAGCGCCAGGCTGTTGTTTTTGAAGGCATGGACCTGTGGGAAAGCAGCGACCAGAGTGGTGAAATAATGCTCAGGCACTTGGGCACAGCTCGTCAGCTGGCGCAGAACGCGGAGACCTATCGCCTGACTGCAGAGTGGCTGCTGGAAGGTAAAGCAGCACGAGCAGGACAACCTGCTGCACAGCACCAGCATCTGTGGGCTGTGTCTCTCTGCCTAAGGGCCACTAGAAATCAGTGCAAGAAATTCTTCTCCTCTTTGACAGGAGCTGAGATAGTAGCAAATGTCCTACTGGAAACTCAGTCTGAGGACAACATCAATATTGTTTAAAAGCAGACAGTAAATTATTCATTACTAGAGTTCTCCAGCAAGGATTTTTGCTAAACATACTCAAAGTTCTCATGACTTAATATGCTGACCCTTCCAGCAACTGAATGGAAGTACAGTAAGGACTGAGGCTAACTTCCTGTCTTCTGTACAGTTTAAAACTCCTACTCTGATTATTGCAACTGGAACACCACCCATCATAGTAAGATTCTTTACAGCTGTACAATATGCAACACTGAGATCCTCACTGCTTATAGCCAGAAAGCAGCAACATATTAATGATGTGATTTTATTTTTGTAACTTGCAGTGCTTAAAAAGTTAAGGGAGTGGAGAGAAATACAAGAATTTCTGCAGGCAGCATCAATAATTACATTTAAGGTCAGGCTCCAATAACCATTCTCTACACTATTAGAACTGAGTAAAGGACAGCCTGTCCCAGTGTCCCTAGAGCCATCTGCATGTCACAGATGAAAAGGATTTTCACTGTTTTACTAGCTTGTTAGAATCCTTGTGCAAAGGAATAGTGCACACTAAAGTTTCTTTGGGGGGAATACAGTTTAAAAGCCATTTCTATAGCATTAAAAAATTGCTTGGTTGTGATAATGTGGGATTCTTTTTACTTACTAGGTTTCCAGCCAGATGAAGAGCTGAGTGAAATCTTCAAGACAGAATTTCAAATGAGATTGCTCTGGGGCAGCAAAGGAGCACAAGTTAATCAAAGTGAAAGATACGAGAAATTCAACCAGATTTTAACTGCACTTTCCCGAAAACTGGAACCTCCTGCACTGAAACTGGTGGAACAATTAAGTATATAAAACTCTGTGAACACTATTTAAATTATATACTTGAAATAACCTTAGCATTCTTCTGGCAGTTTGATACTGCACAAACTTCTTGCATTTCACAAGATGTTTAGAAGTTTTAACTGCACAATGCACACTTGTTTTAAAACTACTGATTTCTAAACAAATTATTTATTTACTGTGTCACCAAGTCATTTAATGATCCCTTTAAACAGTTAGGTTATCCCTTCATTTCCCCAGAGTTGCAATATTTTAATGATGCTGAGGAGTAAAGGCATTGGCATTTTAATATGAAGCAAATAGTGTAAATAAAATGATAGATTAAGTATCTGACATGGCAGAAAATTTGTTGTATAATATTCCTTTAATGAATATAAACCACTGTACATAGAATGGTGAATTAAAGTGTTTCTTTGTGCAAAATAATTTGCATATTGCAGATCACAGAAATACTGCAGGTTGCAGAAATGATCCTTTATCTGTGACCACAACAGATATCACTGTGCCTATGAAAAACAGAAAATTAGTTTGTGTATGTGTTGGGACAACCTATGCTTTTTTTAAAGACAGATCTGTAGTACTTTTGCTTTCCCTGGAGCCTACAACAGCTGTGCTGCCAGGAATGAACGATGAAATGGCACGAACAAACAATCCAGCTCATTAAAATGCTTTCAGACATGAGTAAATGTGGGTGTATGTATGTATCAAGCTTGCTTCATTTACTGAGGTGAATCACTTTGGTAAGTATTTTTCCTTTATCCTTGAATGAAGGCAAAGCAGAAGGTGTTAGCACTTTTTATAGGAAATCAGCATGCACAGTGTTTATTACATGGAGTGTTTTAGCAGTAAATTCCACGTTGTCACATATAGAATTGGTGTGTAAGTGTTATCCTCCAAAGTTGTATAAATATTTAAGCAATATTAAGTAACTACAGTTAGAGCTACAAGTGCTAGTTGTCAGTGAGCCTATTTCTGGAATGAGATGTTACTTAGAGCACTTGAAAGTCTTTGCATGAGCTAACAACAAAACCAACACCAAAATCTGTTCCCCAGTCTGCAGTCACACAGAGGTTCTACCCTCATAACAAGAGGTTACAGACCTCATACTCAAAGTCTCCCTGTCAATCTTAACAGAAGACAAATGGGGAAGCTAATTACTTAGACCATGAAAAGATTTTTTTTATTCCATGAAAATATTCTCAACAGAGAACACTATTTTTAAACAAAGCATTTAACATTAAGGAAATCAACATGTGCACAAAAAAAGGATTAAAAAATTACTGGAAAATGTCAGATTCTTTAAGACAAGTCATGTTCAGAATTTTAGAATAAGTGATTTATAACTAGCTGTGCAAGTACAAATGTTTTTTTCCTATGTTTAATAACCCTCAAACAAGTTGCACACTATCCCTCTTGAAAGCAACCTGCCTCCAAAGGAAGCAAATCCTGGTTTTAGAAAAACAAACAGTAGCATGAAAAGAACATTTAGTCCTTTACCAGGAGCTGTTATTACTGACCTGCAAGGCTGTTAGCCAGGCAAACCACAGGCCCTTTAGCAGAAAATACACAGATCACATTTCCTCCTTTTCTCTAGCTTTAAAATAAAAAGCACTAGATTTAAAAAAAAAAAAAAAAAGAAAAACAAACAAAACCCCCAAGCCCAACAAACCCCCCCAAAAACCCCAAACCCAAAAAACTACCTAAGTAGTTTTGTCAGTATTGAGTAATAATGTCACATTATTATATAAATAACCCTGTATACAAGCTCCAAAAATCTAAACTTTAGAGTTTAATAGGCCCCGTAGTACACTAGGTCAAGCTGTGTAATAGTGGTATACATAATAAAAGGAATAAACCTCTACACAAGTCACTCAGATTCAGTTTTACTGGTAGTACAGTTCCTAATAACACTGAAATGAGACAGAATCCAGCACTGCTGCATCCAACTATTGCTTCAGAGCCCAGAAATACAGGATGTTTTAGTGATTATTTCCTAACACGCTGCCGAGCAGCAGGTGGCTGGCTTGATACAACGATCCCTCCCCCCAACATCTCTAGTCTAATTCTTATCACCCTAATCAATCAGATATGATGTATTTATTAATAGAACCACAAATGGGAGGCAAGACAACATAAGCAACAGGGGCACTGCAGACAACTATATTTACACGTATAAACATATCCAAATTTCAATTGTTTACAAGTAAAAGTGCACATAGATCATTACGAAGTATCACTCAAATTTCAACTGGTCCATACAATGAAGCATCACCTGGAAATGGACTAGCACTGCAGTAATTAAAATTGGAACTTCATAGTGAAAAACTAAAAGACAGTTTCCATAAAAATCTTTTAAAAAAATATTAAAGTCAAATGAAGAGATACACATTTCAATGTATAAAATTCATGATGCACCATGTATCCAGTAAAGTAGAGCTCTAGAAAACACCTACCGTGGCTACCTCAGCAGCTGCAGCACTGCAAAAAGAGCTGAGACACAAAGCCCTTTGTGGGATACTGTAAGTGGTAGTGTTGGCAAACAACAGATTTAGGCACTCTAGTTTAAGGCAGCAGTTGAATGGCAAGTGGTTGACTTCTGAAAACAGTCACTAGCTCGCAGTGGTGAATCCTCTGGTTGTGTTCCAGGTTTTCAGTGCTTACAACAGGTTACTGAAGATGGACCACAGTTCTAGGATTTTCTCTTGATTGCATTGTAGGGCTAGAGCTGAGATGTGTTATTTCCCCAGATTAACAAAACGCATTACGGTCTCTTATCAGTTATGCCAAAATCTGGAATGTAATGATGGTTGCAGTGGTATAGTTATAGCAGCATACATGGATACTGGGATGAAACTCTAGTGCTGAAGATATTTGAAGAAAATGATTTGTTACAAAATAAGACAAGCAATGATGGCAAAGTGTTACAGAGAACATGCCTGACTGCCCTAGGCATGCAGGAGGAGGTTAACGGCGAGCATGGAGGTGGCACAGGCAGACTGATACCTCACATAGGCTCTGAGTGAACTGCCAGTTCAGGTGAGGTGGAAAAGAGCCTAACTGAGAAAATCAAAACAAAACGTAGCACAAGCTAAAATATAGTTTGTGCACCTGGGACAACCTAGGACAATGAAAGTAAAGCAATTTTAGGAGCAGTAGCCTTTTTTTACTCTGGTAATGGAACTATTTTCCTGCACAAATTGAAGAATTTGTAATACATCCTTACCTATATATGGAGATGCTAAGATGTTAGTGACTAAATGTATGTCTGCATGCATTCATGCAACTAGCTTTTCCCCGTGGGCCTCCCAGTCTAGTACCCCTCCCCTCCCCACCCCCCCCCCCCCCCCCCCCCCCAGCAGCTGCATGTAACCTCCTTCAAGATCTCGCCCATTTTCTCAGAAACCCGCTTCAGGAACCTGCAGTCCAAGAGGAAAAAGAAAAGAACAAAGTTACTGAAGGCCTTTAGAAGACAGAGGAGCGTGCTCAGTTCTAACAGGCCAGTCGCAGTGGCTGTACATTAGCCTTGTACTTAATTCCACAAAGTCTCATCAGAAATACAAGCCACAGTTTTTAGATTAGCTTCTTCTTTTTTATCTAGTAATCAAGTAGTGCAATGCAGTTTCCAATCCTCAGTGATTTAACAATGAGGAGAATTACTGTACACTTAAGACTTTGATTTCAAACTAAACATGATACAATTCATCTCACAGGCACAGATTAAGAATATAAAATCATTCCCTTATCAGGAGCAGAGAGAGGTTTCAGTGAGACATCAAACATCACACGTGGTCTCTTTTTGTTTGTTCAAGGTATCTAGAGTTAAAACAATGACGTTGTGTCCAATACAGAACGTTCTACATTACAAGTACTGAAAAGGAAGGAGATAGGCAGGTCTGTGGACTTTCTGTCCTTCTTAATCCTAATGTTTTTTCCTGAGTATTTTTGTTGCGCTTTCAGAATCAGAAAACATTTTCCTGTTTAAGAAGTGAAAGCTGCCAAGTATTTGCTAAGGAAGGAAATTAATAATTTTCAGTAACTGAGTTCCGTTCGTTACTAGAGGAAAAAGGCCTCTGTTTTAAGCATATAGCTTAAGTCATAAAAGTGGGAACAGTAAATCGTAGAGATCTTTAAGACTTAAGTATTTTCTCAGTTCTCTATGAAACAAAATGTTCTACAGAACAAGCAGGAATCCTGGTCTTTTTCCATTAATAGCTGAATTGAATTTAGTGCTTTGTAAAGCAGAAACACTAGATCAGTTAAACAAAGAAGCTGACATTGGTCAAAATTACAGACCAGTGTAAGATGCATAATTTAATGTGGCCATCTCTGAAAAGAACTACAGCTAACTCCCAGTGCAAAGAACAGATCATTGCTGACTTCTGGTATTCTAATTCTTTCCATAAACCTGTGTAACTTACTATTTTCCACTATTTTCCCGGGGAATGTACAACTGAAAGCTGCCAGTTTACTGTTAGATATAGGTTACTGCACCTTTGCTGTTTTTCTCTAGCGTTACATCTATATATGATGTTGGCACATAGCCTTCCTCGCCATTATGTCTTCGAGCTCTTGTCCACCCATCTCCTTTGTCCTCCTCAATAATGTACAAAATTTCCCCTTCTTTCATTGCCAGAGTGCCTTCGTTATGACCTGGGAGAAACAAGAGGCAAAGAAGTCTCAAATGCTCAGACAGAATTTCAAGTCATCTTTTTGTCAGGACAGTTTCCAAATTATTTATAAACAGGAAGAACCAAAAAGTCTGTGCAAGAGAACATATGGCCAAACAGGCTTACAGAAAAAAACCTAGTCCAATTTGTAAAGCTGAGGATTTGCCAACAGCTGTGCTAATATTGATCTTAAAACAGCACAACAGTACTGATCATGAGTTAATGTATAAAGTTTTTTCACTGATTATATCAGCAACTAGCTGCTCATACAGTTAATTTACTTTAATAAATCACTTTACCTGCCTTCTCTATAACAAATAACCTGTGCCTTACAGCCAAGGAACCAGAGTGCATGTTGTTAACCTTACCATCAAAGGGATATATGGCCTTGCAGTGTCCTATAGCTGGCAATGGATCATCATCTTCAAACTCATCGTCAAACTCGTTTGGATGTGCATGTTGCTGTGGTGGGCTGCGAACTTCCTGGTTGGCATCATCCGTGTAACTCCCTTCAGGGCTACAGTGCAATGATTGGAGCGTGAGGACTCTGGAAAGTTCTTAGCTCTAACACTCAGAACACACATGCATGACAGAAAGGGCAGACCATGGGTATCGCTCTGGGAATCCCTGTGAGCAGCTTTTATATTACTGCTGCTGGTGATTTTATGAAAAAAAAACCATCTAGCAAAAGCTTAGACTGAATTCCGCTACAAAAGCGAACACAAATTTGACATACCTGTCTCTGTAGAGCATGGAAAACCAGTGAGCCTTAAGCAATGGAATAAGAGAGCTTTAAAAAGCACTGCTATTTAATGAGCAGGTGTTTGGACTATTTTTATATGTTGCCATAATGGCATGAAGTGACCTCTAGAAGTCAGAACCAGTAAGATTTTCCTTTAGAAGGACAGACACTAAGCAGATAAGTAACAGCCATCACCTACTGTTAAGTATCAGAGAGATGTACTGATTCTAGCATAAGATATAAAAGCAGTAGAGATAGAGCAGTAACCTCTCTCGGCCCTGGGTCACAAGGTGGTTGATATCACTGCTGTGCCTCCTGTCGCTTCTGGCTGCCACTTTACCTTCAACTTCAGAGAGCCAGGCCTTGAGGGGAAAAAACCAAAATACTGGTGTCAAAGAAAACTTGATTATAAACCAGCAAAGTTAACAAATGCACCTAACAGTTCACAACCAGAGACTGCATTCATATGCCAAGTCTCATAATTACTTCGCATGAAGCACGAACCTGTCCCTTAGGCTTGGACTATAATCCATACTCATCTTAAGGAAAAAAAAATGTTTCATCACACATGATTTTCAGAATAAGTGACTAGTAATAAATTCTTCTAAACAGTTTACATCGTTATTAATGTACATCCTTATTCTAGCCAGATGAACATGCTTGATAATACAGCAACCCACAAAAAATTGTATCGGAGCACTTTCTTCTTCAACTAATTTTTCTGGGTGCTATATTTAAAACCTGTACAGCAAAGTACAATTATACCAATCATTTACATTTTTTTAAGCAACATTTTAGAGTCTAACCTCATTCTTGTGTATTTCCATCCGAAGACGGTCCATGTTGCTCATAGTTTCAGTTAATTTTGGTTGCAAACTGCTTGGATCACCCATCTGGGGATTTTTTTCATAAACATCCTTCATCTTGATGAGGGCATCTCTAAAAATATACAAAACACAACAATAATTGTTAAAATTACACATATCTGTACTGATTCATTAAAGCTAGAATAATGTGTATGGGATCCTGACCCATGATTAGATACTAAGCGCAGAGATGAGGAGCTCCTGGTCCCCACACCACACCACACCACAATCCTTCTCCCATTCTGTCATCTTAGCACTTTGTCTTCCTTCTGTGTGTTGCCCACAGGCACACAAGGACTCCAGTTGTGGACTCTTTTCTATCCGTCTCAGTACTTTCCCATATTATTTGTTATACACAATTTCCTAAATATTAATAACATTCTTTTCTTAATGCACTAAGTTGCAGCTATCTTGCTCAACAGACCTACCCATTTTTATAATGCATGTATTTAGAGCCAATGTTTCCTGTGCAATGTAAGATCAAATTCAGTCTCCTAGTAAAGCAGAAAGAAGCAATGCAAACAGAACCTACATACAACAAACCACGAACAAAAATGCTTTGCAATAGCCTGGCCCAGTACATTGTCTCCTGGCTTGTGAGTGCTGTTGGCTTAGGTAGAGGAGTTCAAAAGAACCAGAGAAAGAAGCACAGCAAAACTCAACAAAAATGCACTCACTTTTGGTCTGTTTCCTTCTGTAGTTCTCTGTTAAGTTCATCAATTCTCTGTTGCAGTTTCTTGCGTCTTTGTTCTGGAGGGAGATGGCTGAAGTCTTCTAGTGCAGGGCCCTGCAAGTAGAAATACTATGAAACAAGCTACACACACATACCTGGGCAGCTGAACTGACATACCCACACATGGACAGTGTTCACTGGAAGCAGGATGGACCTTCTTAAAAACTCTACTTGACACACAGCTCTACAAAAGACTGCAACAGAGTAAATGCATGTTCTTGCTGCCACAGTGTAGTCATTCAGTCAAGGTTCTTTCTGCTTCTGTACTAGTTGGCTCACAGAGGTAATTCAAAACTTGTAGACTGAATTATTTTTCTGAAAAGCTGAGTCCTGTACCTCCTCTTACATCCACTGCACTTAAAGCAGATTTAGAAAGGACAGAATTAATTATTACGGAATTATTTCAGTCAGAACAAAAATCTAAGAGGTGTATATAATAATGATATGTATAGAACTGTTTCTATGTGTGTTCTATGGTGATTTGGATGGTATCAAAAGAATAATACTGTACTTTGGATCTTCATTCCAAAGTACTATTATAGATCTCTTCCAGAAGCTCAGCAATCCTAGAAAACATAAGAAATTCTGATGGATTTTACCCTTGAGTAAAACTAGTTCATAGAGCACAGAAAAAGCCTTTAAACCATGAAACTTTAGACTTAATCTGAATCAAAACTTGCTCAAATGTTCCAAGTCACCTTTTTTACTATTAAAAAACCTCAACATTTCAGGGAGGGGAAAAATAACCTCTTACTTCCCAAACCTTAAGAAAACCCAAAACCCCAACCGACTTAATACCACCTACTGTTATGAACCCAAACCTGCAAAGGTTTGATTGCAAACGTGCCAAGATTATAAACAGGATAGAAGGACTTAGGTATGAAATGTATGGGAAGAGAATTTTACATATCTTGTGAGCTTGTTGTGAAAACTCTTCCCCTCAGGGTGACAGACACCGACAGTGCTAAGGAAACACGTTACTTGTCTTGATAACAGAAGGTTGTTACATTTTTTGTGTTCCCAGTTGACTGAGGAAGTTGGTTTTTAGCATGAGAAACCCACGTGCCATTACAGTAATCCTCCATGGAGGCAAACAAACTGGACAGCATTTCTTTTGTGAAGAACAAATTTTACAGGAACTTGACTGTTTTGACACAAGCAACCTTAGGCTCAGGCACCAAGTATCCAATACCCCACTCTTAACATCTTCTTGGCCCCCTCAACTCCTTGGACATTTTGCACTTGTAAAATCAGTCTACTGCTTTTTAGGGGAATCCAAGACACCATAAAAGGAGGAAAATCAAGATATGATGCTTCCCAAATAAAGCAAAAGTGTTTCTTTTTTTCTGAAGGGCGAAAAAAAATTTGAAATCTTTTCAAGTGCATTTACGCACTATAAAGAAACAAAAAGTCAATTGCATCATCTGTATCATTCTTCCTTACAAGTCAGTTAAAACCAGAGTATCCTACAAGAAGAATCAGAGGTCTTTTTGTGCATTTTTACAGATTTAATCTGCAAAAACAGCAATGCTGATTAAGACATAGTTTTCATTTAATGCAACAGCTTTTTATATTTCTAAGCATAAAGGAGTATCTCCCCTGCATTTTTTCCACATTCAAAGGAGTGCAGTGTTCAATACTTCTTCTTTACACGTTTTGTAATCTTTTCAACCACCTATTTTGTGCTGCTTTAACCATTTTCCTGACAATGAGAAATCACCAAGTATTTCCATCACGACCAACTCATGAATATCAGGCAACTCTCAAATTCCAAAGTTGCAGGTTTAGTTACAGCCAGATCACAAGTCTAATTGCCTTACATTAAGGATGGATGATTAAAGACTGTGCGTATGAGTGGAAAATCTGAAGATGTATTTCAGCACCTGACTCAAAGCAGTTATGATATGGAAACACTCCCAAGTATCTAAGCAGAAGTACAGCAGACAGATCAGCACACGGGCTTACCGTCTTCACCGACCACTGCACAGTTCATTTGAAAACAGAAAGAAACGGGAAATTATTTATATGCAATGACCAGTTACGAAAATCATTAATGCCTAACAATGTATCTTCAACATATTACTTAAGGATTGAAGTTTTCATTTATAAAAATACATTTTTACTGTAAGCATGAGAATTGCTTTAAGAATTACTGATTTTAAAAATCACTAGGTGATAACGGGTACTTTAACTTCTCAATTTTACTGTTCTGAATAATAGGCTAAACACCTTCTATTGTAGGAGGAGAGACACACACAGCCAACATTGCACAAAGTAGCAGAATTGGATGATGATGGACTGATCAGCCATATGCAATAATTGGTTAATCAGAGCTCAAAACCTACTACTGTCACTTCTACAAATGTAATTTTAAAAACATATTTAATTTATCATAGCAGATCTAGAATAAACAAAGGTATTTTTCAAGTTTAGAAGTAACCTAATTCTCCTTTATGAACACAGTATTTGGATCATTGTTGCTCTCCTAAAAATCTTTTAGTCCAGGTAAAAATTAGTAAATACTTCTATCCTTAGAAGCAACACATAAAACAAGGGTACCAGGAGTCAAATCTGGAGTTTAACATTCAGAGCACTTGGTAGATCTACTGTGCTTTCACTGACTTTGGATAACCCTTTTCAGAGAAACACCAAGCAACTTAGAAGCACTGACATCTCAGCTTCACTTCTGACCCTCAGCAACTGTCAAGAATTTCTAGCAATGAGGAAAATAAAGCACCTTCACAAATGATAATTTGGTAGAAATCTCAATAAAGTCCAAAGATGCAAAATGGCATAAATCAACTTCCTGTTCCCTTTAGAAAGAGTCTTCCAAGAAAACACAATTAAGGGTTACATATCACTGCTGACAATGCAGCCATTTGTGTTCCAAGTGGCATTGAGCACAGACTTCCCAATAAGCACTGACACTGTCTGGCATGGTTAAGATTTCAAAGGATTAGCAGCAGCATGTAAGAGCACTGCTAATACAGCAAGATACACTTGCTTACACCATTTCTTCAGTAACCTGCTCTACAGCCACTGCTTGCTGCTCCTGCCATACATCCTGATAGGAAAATGTACTGCACGAGCACAGAATGGAGACTGGTACTGTCATCTCCAGTGCCCTGAGTGAAATCTTGTACAGGGCTCACTAAACAAAATGACCTGCGTGCTTCTTGTCTGATACATCCCAACTTGTGAATAAAGCTTGGTGGAAGCAGAAGCAAATTAAGTGGCATTTTACATGGCCAGATAGTGATAGGACACAGGGGACCAGTTTTAAACTAATAGAAGATAGATTTAGATTAGATGTTAGGAAGAAATTCTGTATTCAGAGGGTGGTGAGGCACTGAACAGGTTGCCCAGAGAAGCTGTGGCTGCCCTGGCAGTGTTCAAGGCCAGGTTGGACAGGGCTTGGAGCAACCTGTTCTAGTGGAAGGTGTCCCTGCCCAAGGCAGGAAGGTTGGAACTAGATGATCTTTAAGGTCCCTTCCAAATCAAACCATTCTGTGGTACTATGGTTTGGTAGTTCTGCATGTCAATACCACTTGGACATCATTTTCCAGGGACAAAAATGTGGAAAACACCATCATGTACTAGCAATTATTAAGCATTGAATCAAGATACATTATAAAGGTAAGACTGATCAATGAAATAAAAAAACCTCTTAGAATTCCAGTATACATGTAAGTTGAAAATACTTAAGAAACATGTGATAATGTGATGTTTGTTAAAATGCTTGCAAGGAAATTCAAAATATATAAAAATTACATGTTCATCTTGAAAATTTTTACAGAGATTAACTATTTAATATTGTGGTATATTTGAGTTAATCTAGATCTGCAGGACACTAGTGATCCTTCCTAATCTGCTCTATATTAAATTAGTTCCATTTCACAACATGAACAGTGCATTTGAAAGAATTAAATAATGTTATGGGTTCACTTTCCACTAGCATTCTTTAGTTGGTAGGAAATGATCTTTTGCTTCAGTAAGAGGTTCTAGAACTACTGATACTACAAGGTGATTATTGGTAAGCCACTTAGTGATCAGCAAAATGGAAGTGTAAGCAAGACCTGTGCCATTTCAACAGCTCACTACTCTGGTTAGTTCCTGAGTATTACAGAAGAATATTATCTTCCTGACCAGACCAAACTGGGATATGAGTGACTCAGAAGGGGAAAGAAGAAACTGTCCTCAATATATACTTAGAGGACCACGAGCATATTCTAAAAAATAAGGGTGGCAGAAAAGGTATTTCCAAGGTATCTGAGGCCTGAAACTAGATGCCACAGCATGACTGAAAGACAGTCAGTTTTAACTGTAACTCATTCTATTGAGAATGACAGCAAGGGAGCCTCTAAATTGTGACTTTGCTGGACCCTGAGCTCCACATTATGGCAACAGTAGTCAACTTTCTTGATGCACAGGAGTCAGTCAATATTGCTTTGAAATAGCAAAAAATAATTAATTTTATATAATCAAATGCATTCAATCATCTCATTATTTGGATCAATAAATATCACTAAACATAGTTAAACTGGGCAGAGTCTAAACTTTACTGACATAACAGGAAAGTGCCAGAACATTTATCACTAGTACTATCAATGTTGCTAGGAAACCACTTTGTATTTCCCTCTTATTGACTTCCCAATAATTCTATTTGAGAATATTAAATTAATTTCTAAGTGTCAGTAGATGGTATTTAGTATTTTTCAATAATTTTACCCAGAAGAACCTACTACAGACAAGAGTAATTAATTAATCAATCAGAAAATACATTAAAATTCTATTGTTCCAAAAAACAGTTATTACAAAACCTGCAAGCACCTTGTGCTAGAGCCTTTGGTGTGCAAAAGAAATTAAATTTCTCCCTTCTTAGTTCAGTGTCTCATAATCAGCTATTACTATTTCAATTCAAAGTCAGCAAATAAGACATCTGATCTGTCAGATAATTTTTGTGGTGATTATATATCCAAATGATAAATTACTGCAAAAATATGTTACATGATGGTAGGAAAACATTTGTGAATGTGAACAACAATGAAGAAAGGTATCAAACACATGCTGAGCACCCTCTTTATAACACCTTTCTTTCAGGCACAAGTATTTGGAATGGGATAAAGAGTACTTCTACTTTATTTTATTTTTAACCTGTTGGTAACTTCTGTATAGTACAAAAGAAATCATACTAAAAGTGACCTTATAGCTGAAGTGTTACTTTTAACAAAGTAAGCCTTATAATGAGGGTGAAGAGCATCAGAAAAGCCACATCACAAACACACTGTTCATAGCCCATCATGCATTTCAACTTGTTATCAAACTTACCCCTCTTTTGAGGCTTCTGAAAGAAGGAATTCTGGGCTTCCCTGTTTTTATGTCACTCATGCAATAATGCACTGGTTCAATGGAGAATATGGGATACTGGGACCCATTAGGAGTACTGGATGTGTACAAACTAGTAGGGGTTAAGGGTGGGGATTGTGGCTAATGTGGAAATAAAGAAAGCAATAAATAAGCCAAATGTTCAAAGTGAATTTAAAATGAAAATTCTGTCTTACAAAAATAAAATTTCCATCCAACACAGAAACAGCTTCTAACGTTCCAGACACATTTACACTATAACTGTATTGGCTTTAAAAGGTTTCTGTCATGAATTCAGACTTACAGGTTGCTGCACAGAATGAATCAATATTTGAAAACTCAACACTGCCACAAGATCCTGAAGTTCCCTGTCTCTTTTTTTAAAACAGAAAGTTCTGCTGTTGCCATTTCTGTTACAGTCATTCTGGAAGCTCCTGTGTCCCTGCTCACTGCTTCCTCCTACACATCGAGGTACCCTACCAGGTCAGCCAAAACAGAGGTACTGTGTACATCTATGGAGAATGACTAGAACAAAAGGTGTACTCCATCTCCGTATTCAAGCCGGACTGACCATGGCTCTGTGGCATATATCATCATGAGAACTTCCTTTCCATTCTTCCAATTGCTTCTACTCATACCTCTGGTACTCTTTCCTCTGCTGCACAACTCATTCCCTTTCCAAAAGACTCTTGTGTCTTTGACAACATAAAAAAAATGCTTATCTGGGAAGTAAAGACCAGCCACAGTTTCAGCTAAATGAAGGCCCAAAGGTCACCACGAATACCCCAGCTCTAATAAATCAGCTGATTTTATATTAGACTATCCTTTAAAACCTGTGAATAGTATTTGGAATTAAATATGCATCCCCTGGTAAGTATTTTGCTCCCAGCTGCTGTTTTGTATAGAGCTCCTCCATCCTTTCCAAAAACAGGTGAAAAAAAGGGAAAAAATCCTTCATTTCATCCAGGTCCTTAAGGAAGAGATGCATGTAGTATGTACACACGTGAGTGTACCTGTGATTCCATAGAGAAAATAGGCTGACACTCTGAATGCCACATACAAAGTGAACAAATTGGGAGAAGAAAGAGTAGGGCAAGTCCTGTCACCTTTCTTCAGCTGCTGTAATACTAAGGGATTTCTTACAACTACAGCAAATGCCAAGATTCACATGGAAAATCAGTGTAGATTTACATACTGTCCAAAACTCTCAGAAAGATGTCTTGTGGTCAAACTGGCAATTGTGATCTACTTTCAGAACAGGCTGAATCTCACCCACCTCTGCAGACAAATGCAATAAATATGCTCATATATTAATGCATTTAAACTATTATCACTCGTTAATTACATTGCATGAAAAGCAAACACTCAGTTTTCACTTTAACACTTAGCTGCAGTTACATAACATACTGAGGATGGAATAAAGAATCAGCTATATCCTTCCTTTCTGTAAAGATCTGCTTTCTTGGAATACTACAAAGTGGAAAATAAGCCCTACCACTAACAAGCTCTAAGAATAGTTTCCTGTAATAAATGACAGAAACTGGCTTGGAGCATTGAAATAACCTCACAGAAATTTGTGAGAATCATTACAATGACTCACTGCTATGCTCCAATACTAAATAAAGACAGCAGAAAATGTAAATATGCATATGCTCTGTTATTCATTGATATACCTAATGCATGTACTGACATTCTTTTTTGTCAATCCATGACAACATCTTGCACAGAAAGTGTTAATTGTAACTCATATCATAATACAACAAAGGAGTAATTTCTATGCTTTCAATTTTTTCTTGAGCATAGGAATATTTTAACCTATTTCATTGTAATACTTTTTCTAGGACATTTACCTCTATGGAGCTCTAACAGTATGTTTTATCAATGAGGTATTATAAACTTCAATGTTTTCAGACAAATCTCAGAAGTTTGCAGACCTAGCAGCAGGTATAATAAAAATCTCTATAATGCTTCTAGATATAAATGTGACATTTGGAAGAGGGTTGCTTTTTGTATTATCAGAGAGATCTGAACCCTGCCCAATTCCAAAGCACACTCCCCCTCCCCTTATTTTTACATGCACAATTAATACCTTTTCTATGCAATTGCAGAATATAGAATCTTAGAAACATTACAGTAATGAAAATTATTCCCAAACACAATCACTAGAAGAAAAAGCAAAAAACTTCCCCCAGTGAGAATTTGATTTTTACCACAATAAGTATCCAACTCAAACCTTCAGATCTCCTTACACATATTTTAAGGCAGTGGCAGGCAAGGGGAAGGTTATTTCAAAATAAATAAATTGCTGCTTCCATATGCTCTAGATGTTCTTGTTTTCATTTTCCAAAGAGTGATTTCTTAATTGTTACCTTTGGTTTCTTTCCAAATAGCCACAGCTTTCCTTTAGCCTTGCCAACTGTAGTTTTTGAATCAATTCTCATTCCTTCCTGCTTTGGTGTACTGATGGTTCCATCAGAGATAGTTCTGTAAATGTTCTGACTGTAGTCTTCAAATGGAAAATCTCCAGGAGGTTCAAAACCAGATTTGAAGCAGTCTATCACAAGTTGAGAGTCCTAAGCATAAGATATTAAGAAGATTAAAAAGCAAACCCATCAAGAACCAGAGAGAGACTAACACAGAGACAGAAATTTTCCTTTTAATTACAGAGATGCACAGATAGGAAAGTGAGAGCAGCTCAAGGTGCATGATTTTGGATAGAGCAAGTTAAGATAACATAAGTTCTCTTATCTCAGCAGTGTTACCATGACTGTAAATCAAAGCATTCTCTACTATTCAGAATCCAGCAAATACTTCCTAAGGGTTATCACAAATTTAAAACAGGACACGCTTTAGGGCCAAGCTATACTCCACCTTCTAATCTTTCAACATTAGCACTGAAATGAAGATAACACTAAGAAACTGGATGTAGTAAGATACAATAGCAAAGAACAGATTAAAAGGAATAAGAAAGAAGTGCCAACAGCTGCAATCAAACAGGACACAGAATGGCACTTTAACTGAACACCCTTTAGATGATTTAATGCCAGAGAGGAGAAAATACCAACCATGCTGCTATTCCAGAATATTTCAGGATAACCAAAGTAACGTGTCTAAAAATCACACCCAATGAGAAAGCGTCAAAGATTTTTCAGATCACAAGAAATCAATAAAACAAGAGGAGAACAGACACAAAAGCAGAAGTGATCACTTAAGCCAAAACTGAAACCACAATACTTTGCAAGCAAATATTTGGCAACAGAAAGATAAATGTAGAGGGTGAGCCTTTCCCCTCTCCACAGCTTCCCTATCAGTTAAATTGCTCATGCACATTTACTCAGTTACTTAGTTCTACTTACTCTGTGCTCATCAACTGATTTTGCTGCAAGGATCATCCCTTCCAAACATTTAGAGATAATTGGAATAACCTTGCGCTCAGAGTCAGCAAAGCCTTTGTAACATTCACTAAGTTTGATAGTCCTTCTTTCATCCATTTCTTGAAGTTGCTGCAAGTGCAAAGAAAGGTAAAATAAAGCTTTTATTTGCAGATTTCCCCCCCCCCCACTCCTGATATATGCAGTCACCATGGTCACCACAGTGTAGCACAGAATTTCTGTGCTTTCCCAGTATTTTTATTTGCTTAACAAGACAGAACTTACAAGTCGTTTCAGACACAGACTTAAGATGCCCAGAACAGTAGTTATGAAAAGTTTATACACTTGGATTTCTAAAAATGATGTAAAGGACTGGACTTTCTTTTCCTTATTCTTTTATGAAGCACATATACAGTGTCTATACGCAACTACTTAGTCTAAAGTATTTGTTTCATGCAAAACCAAAAACCACAGTAAAGAAATTCTACTGATTGCTACATCTCCTCACTCTCTCCTAGTTCCAAATAACTGCTTTCTGGTGATAAATATCTCAAGCTTGCTTTTATTTTTATACTTTCTAATAAATACCAATTTTAAAAATAGGAATTATTAAAATTATCTGCAGTTTAGACACGGATCTCTGATTTGAAATACAAACCATTTCCTTTAGAAGTGTGCAAGAAAATAAAGAAAAGAATACCATTACATAAGATTTGCAATAAAAGTTTACTAGAACAGAACAAAAAAAACAAATTAAAGAGAAATACTATTAAGATAATAGCTCTGGACCTTTCATCTAATTGAAGGTAGGAGAAAACCCAAGAGAAAACAAAAATCAATAGTACATGTACCAACAGGTTTCCAAAAACAGGCTAAGAAGTTGGATCTTTCCTGTATCTGCACTAAGGCAGATCTCTCAAACAGTACTCAATTTCTTCTCTTCCAAACAACCATCTAGTCATGCTAAACCCTTCTCCCAGGGTTTCCCATGGAGGATTACCAAGTACTTGCAAGGAAATAATAGAAGTGTAGTCCCAAGAGAAAGTAGGACTAGGCCATTCTGCTCTTACTGGAGAGTCCAAAAAACGTAAGTAATATCTTACAATGATAATAGATTTGACCCTAGAGAAATAAATGCAATAAAGCAAAACTCTGGTCCAAGCTACAAAGATGATGGAACTGTTTCTCCTGGGAGTTGACTGCAATTCTTCCATCAGTTTGCCAATGGCAGATCTACTGTATTCTGCTTAACAGTTAAAGTATTAGAAAATTCTTTAATAAGCCAAGGCAATTTTCTCCTGTGAATCCCAGACCTTCTAATATGTATCTTCTTTAAAATATATGAACTCACTTGTGCTTCTGGAAAATATCAAGCATACTCCAGTTGGCACACCTTTGAATAAAGCCAGGATTTCACATTCCCTTTCCTCAATCCCTGTCTCAGAATCAGTTCCCACACACATTCTCCCAGATGGCTGCAGGTACCTGCCAACACGTTTCGGAACTCTCTTCACCTGACACCCTCCAACTACCTTACTTTCCTTACTTCTTGTTAAAAAAATATCTTAGCAGTTGCATAAAGCATCCAAGAAACCCTCATTTTAGATGCAAAATATTGATCTCTAACTATTTTGTTTCTTTAGAGAGGTCTGTGGATTGCTGGCAATACTGCTGAAGCAATTACCAGCTGGAGGCTCCAGGGGTTGGCACTTCTGCTTCCAACCCACCTGTGCATGAGCTACATTAAACCACAGTCACCATTAGCTATGTGCTTTCCTTCACATCTGCCAGGGGCAAAGCATCTCTACACACATATGAATATCACAAGAACTAATGATCAAACCTTATCAGAATGATTGTTTTAAATGTTTGCCATCACTCAGATGTCTCAAATGTTTATTCTGCCAGACATCTTCAGCAATATTTTAAAAAGTCTATAAAATAAAAAAATCTTACAGAAAATTATAATTTCCTGATAAAATTATCCGCTAAAATCCTAAAAAGAAAGTTTCAAATTTTAAAATCTACTTCTCCTTCAGAAGATGATCAGACATACTTTATCTGCTAATTATCTTACCTTATAAATCTGAGGAATCACAATGTAGTAGTGTTTGTGCTGTTCCCCATTAAAATTCTGTAGTTGTGCAGCATATTCATTTTTGTTTTCATCAGCCATGTGTGTGCGCAGGTTTAACTGTTGCTTAGCCTAGTAGAAAAGTATGATCAGGTTAAAAGTGTCTTGTGCTTTTCAATGACACACAGCATTATTTTTCCAACTATGCAAAAAACATAAGTCATCAAAATCAACATGCTTATAACTGAAATAAAAAGAATGTGAGACTTCATACACACCAGCACTCTAAAAATCTAATTTGTTATACACAGAGGAAGCAATGATCATTTTAGCTCTCCTAGCCACACTGCTTAAATGTAGATCCTAAAGAACATACAAGTGACTGAAGAGATAGAATACAAGATACCAAATACCAGAAAGCCTGTTTAAGGACGACACTCATCACAGCCACCCAGAGGGGTCACCACAAAGTTCAACAAGGCCAAGTGCAAGGTCCTGCATGTGAGTTGGGGCAATCCCAAGCACTAGCACAGACTGGGCAGACAATTAATTGAGAGCAGCCCCGAGGAGAAGGGTTGGTGGGTGTTGGTTGACAAGAAGCTCAACATGACCCGTTGATGTACCCTGCAGCCCAGAGAGCCAACGGCGTCCGGGGCTGAATCAAAAGCAGCATGGCCAGCAGGGCAAGGGAGGTGACTCTGCTCTTGCGAGACCCCACCTGGAGTGCCCCCAGCATAATGAGGACCTGGACCTGCTAGAGAGTCTAGAGGATGGTGCTGAGGCACTGGAACAGGTTGTCTAGAGAAGTTGCCCCATCCCTGGCACAGTTCAAGGCCAGGCTGACTGAGGCTTTGGGCAACCTGGTCTAGTGGAAGATGACTATGCCCATGGCAGGGAGTGTCTTTAAGGTCCCTTCCAACCCAAACCATTCTGATTCTATCTAAACAGCATCATCTCAAGACTAACAAAACGTACTCCCTTCCTGTGCTGTCATATTTTCACTGTAACTCAGATTTTGCACATAACAAGCAAACCTATTTTATGCACAATTTATACACTGAATGAATGTAGTCCCAGTACCGATTATAAACATGCAGATAAAATATTATTTATAACAAAGAGAGTAAGGAAAGGCCACTGCCCTTACCTTCTCAACATCAGCCTTTGTCGCATTAGTGTCATTGTCCAGTCGTTCATAGCTTTGCTGAGCCTTCTCTGCCTCTCTGCATTCTCTTTCAAATTTCTTTTTGCTCTACAAAAGGCACAAAGTTACTGTTTCAACAGTCACTATTCCCATTTGGCTTTGTACATTCATTCTGAATTCTAAATAACAAAGCTTCCATTTAAGTGTCTTAAATTCACTAGGTACCTTTAAACACACACATTGTTATCACAGCAACTACATTTTAAAAGCTTTCAAAGTTTCTGTTTAAAATCTATTTTCTTGAAGTATCAGCAAGAAACAACTGCAGTTATGTTACAAAGTATCAGATAATCAGAATACAAAATAACTCATTACAAAGATCCACAGTTTATTATAAACAGACAACTCCACTTTCTAGACTGACTTCAATAACCTAAATAAATGCTATAGGGCAGAAAACTTAAACCTGGACTTGGTATCAGTAAAATATTCAAGTTCCTTTTTCAGTGATCAATGTTAATTAAATAAATTCAACTAAATTATTTTTAAAGTAGTCTGAAGGATGTAACTACATTACAAGCATCATCAGTGTTCATATCAGACAACAGTACCAAAAGTACTTGATGTTCAATATATCTGGCTGTTGTCAAGACAACAGCTGCAGGAAAAACTGTTGCAGCTCAACAAGTTAGCATCTCTGGAGACAAAGTGGCAATAGATCCCGTGTGAGCACTGCTCTCCTGCTTCAGTGCAGTCAGGTTCACAGTCCCTTAAACGCTCTGTATATTTAAAAGACTGACTTTGCATTCAAGTAAATACAGTGCACACAACACAACAGACTGTTGAGGTGAACTGTGGAAATGATCTTGGTGAAGGCTGATAGCACCTAAACTAACATATCTGCTTCTATTCTGATCCTCAAGATGGAGAACTAAACTCTTTAACATGACAGTGAAGCAAGATCCTGCTCATCTGGGACCACCACAAGAAAAGAAATTCACCCCTTCAGTATTGCTTCACAATAATCAAAGATACAATGCATTTTTAAGACACAAAACCAGCAAAATATCAGAATGCATCTTGAACAGACTTGGTTGAATTTTATATTTTCTTATCTTTAAAAGCATTTCTTTCTAGAAAAAGCTTAGAGTCTGTTCTAGACATTCACTTCCTGCATTTCTCTGTTAAAAAGTATTTCTACCTCCTGAAAATACATCAGTATTCTTGGACAGACCTCCTGTAACAAGCCCTCAAACTCAGGTAAAATAGTGACTTAAGATTTCATCTTCATATAAATAAACTGTCACTATTGACAGCCCAGTGAGAAGCACCCAAAGTCTGTAGTATCCACGTTAAAAGCAGATTCCTTTTTTCTGGTTATGCTGGATAAAAGCCAAGGCTTCACTCAAACACACAGAGAAGCTGTTTACAGGAGATTTTTTTTACCAGGGAACTATAAATACATTGAACTTTACTTTGGATGTTACTAAGTTATTTGGGCATTCAGTAATGTAGATAAACATTAAAGTCTATGCAAGAGAGATGACAACAGTTCCATTTACAGATTCTATTATTTAAGTTCAACAGAAAAAAATAATCCTCAAACAAAAACTCACATTATCCATCTGTTTCCAGCACATGTCCAGATACTGCTGAGCCTTTCGCCCTTCCTGAAGATGCTAAAATCACAAGAAATAATTTTAATTTGCCTATCTTTATTATTATTGCCATTAGTTAGTCCCTGCCCTAGCTGACAGCCTGTGACATGCATTGTCTCCCACAAGTTCCCAGGACTCTTTGGAAGACATTACCAATCATGTAACAACAGTACTACAGGTGAAAATTACCATGGCAAAAAAGGTGACTAGTAAGCACTAATCTCCCAAAGTATTACTTTTTAGGTTTAATAACTGTAGTAAACTAGTACATCAACATATAGAATAACTTTAAATATATTTCATAAATGTATTACAAAACCTACTCATTGCCATCTACTTATTGCCACCTTATTCCACCTTAAACTGGGTAAACAAATACATCAATTCATTAAAAGACATACATTCTGATATCCTATTATCAAATTGAAAAAAAAATACAGAAATTACCATTTTTCTCTCAGTCTTTAGGTCATGAGAATATCTCATCAATTCTCCATACACTCTATGTCCCATTTCTTCTGCAACTACTTCTCGTTGTCCTGCATAGTCGTTCAGCTCGTTAAGGATGTTAAAAAAGGCAATACATGAAGTAAACCTGACAAAAAGCACACACACACAAACACACACAAAAAGTTAGACAGGTGTTTTTACTAGACTTTTTAGCATAGTCTGTAATCAGACTATGATAAATCAAATTTTTTTTAAAAAAATACACATTTCAAAACAAACCTTATCTTAATGTTAATTGAATTATAGTAGAAACACAAGCTGGGAAAGCCTATGTTACGCCTAGTATGTACTGTATGTTGCAATGTCTCTTCACATACATTTTTTTAAGAATATGGGGGTTTGTGGATGGAAAAGAAAGAAGAAGAATACTACCTGGAAAGCCCTGTGGTATAGTGGTATCTCCTAAGCTGCCAAGTGAGAGGCCTGAGCTTGGGAACGGATACATACGTCCCTAGGCTCGGAGGCTGAACTTGCTGCAGAGATGATGTGCTTGGTAGTCTTGAGGGTGGAACATGCCAATCATACCACTCATATGCATCAGAGAACAAGTTTGCTATCAGCTCTGGAGACAGCTGCCTGTTTGCCTGCCCACCTCTTGGCTGGAAGTAAGGTGCCACTAGGGCTGGCACTAAAAAGGGGGAAGAGGAGGGGCAAAGGGGAGAAAGTGTGTGTGGAAGGGAAGAAAGGAAAAAAAAAAACAGGCACCACATTAAAATATACATCTTTCTCTCTTTTAACTGTGGAATTCTGCCATCTCCATAGGCTTGGCTCTTGGGAATTTCAACTGCCACCCTGGCATTGGAAAGCCTGTTCCCTATGGTCCACGATCTTTGCATAGTTGACAGAGCTAAAGAAAATCCTACTGTGAATTCTCAGGCACTCTGTGCAGCATGTGCTCTGCTGCAACCTGAAACTTGCCCACTTCTTTTACTTCATAAGACATACCCCTAAAGAAACAAAAAGTATTGTGCTTTTCTAAACAAATTCTAAAAATGGCTATAGACATGGACAGCAAAACAAGCATGTCTCTGATAAATAATCATAAAGTTGTTTAGCACAAATTATCCCTCAACCATTAGAAATATTCACTTAGTTTGTCTCTGGAGTCAAAGCAAGTCAGCATTTTAAGAGCTCTTCTTGCCCAAAATATGACACTTTTGTGTACATTCAAGTCTCAGTATACAGATGCATAGCTACATTTGTACTGCCATAAAAATGCAAAGAAAACCTCTATTAAACTAGGCAAAACACAAAGCCTAAGGACACATGATTGCTTTTCTTTAAAAATAAATACTATACTGTACATAATCATGTTAAACTTCTGCTTTCAAAATTTCAGCTACCTAAAGATAAATTTAGAAGGAAACAAGTACAATCTGCCATGTTCCTCACATTAAAATACTAACAGGAGCAAACAAAGGTTGCATGTTTAAGAATTACAGCAGAACTACTAGAAGCTAAGCACAATTCCTTTGTTGCCTTAGCCCATTAAATACTTTAACATAAAAGAAAATAGAAACAAAATCCATAAAAAGACAGCATATACTATTGTCCTTGGCTTCTATATATAGAACATGAAATGCACATTTTTACCTGGGTTCCTCATCTTTTGGTGAACGTTTAGGACAGTACTTCTTAACCAGATTTCTATTAAGGAAGAATGAAAAAAGAAAAGATGCTATTTAATAGTCTCTTTTGAGAAGATGCACACATAGAAAACCACACAAACAAATTATTTCTTTTAATAGAACTAGTCTATTCCCTCTGACATCTTAAAAGGCTCCTTTAGACAACACAAGGCAGAAATGTATGGCATTTTCAAAGTTTTAAGTCACTCTGACCTAGAACAATGTGTAAATATTTTAAACCCTCTATCGCACAGTGACTAGACATGAAATAATGAGTTCTTTATTTAATATCCTTTCACACATGCAGGAGCAGCTAGCAGACAAGAGCAAAGCAAAGGTCTCATCAGTGTGTAACATACAGGCAGTGCACACTGTATGCTGTACCCATGAGCACAAAACTCCATGCCTGAATTTAGCTTTGAGTGTATATTTGGGTCGAAGGTTTTAACCATGGTATCTCCTAATCTCCAATAAGGACATTCCCAGAACAGAAGAAGCAATATCTCTTTTTAGAAAAAAAGATTCTACAGCTTGTCCTACCACCAGTGTTGCAAGTACCAGGTTTTTAGAAACCAAGTAGAACTCTAAAAGACAATCCATAGGACTGTCACAGTATCACAGTCCAATTTCTGAGAATGCTGACATGAAATCATTTGCTTATCATAGAATACAGAAAAGGAAAGGAAGGGAA